>NC_067157.1:37049654-37352154 GCF_903995435.1 Acomys russatus | reverse complement strand
TAATAGCCCCAGTAAAAGAATGGATAAAGAAACTGTGATACATTTACACTATAGAATACTACTCAGCTATTAAAAACAAGGATATCCTGAAATTTGAGGGCAAATGGATGGAAAAGAAATGATCATTTTGAGTGAGTTAACCCAGACCCAGAAAGACTCACATGATATATACTCACTTATAAGTGGACCCTATCCCAAAAGGGATTCCTCATGAAAGTCTTCTCTTACCAGGAGATTGGGGTAGATGCAGGGCTTCCTACTGGGATTATAGGTGAGAGAAGAATGGGAGAATGGAGAAATAGAAGGCTCCACAGGGTCCTAGAAACATACAAAAAGAACATCATGATGGGCAGATCTGGACCCTCTGGGGGGTCTGCTCAAGTTACTGCATCAACTAAGACAATTATGCATTAAGCATTGAACTCATATTCAGATCTAGTCAATGGACAGGACACTCCCCACAGTGGACAGGACACTCCCCACTGACTCTCCTGTGCCCCTTATTTGACCACTTCCCCCTGGTGGGAAGGCCTGGTGGCACTCAGAGAAAGGATAAGCATGCTACCAGGATGAGACTTGATAGGCTGTGACAATATGATGGCAGAGGATGTCTCCTTCTGTCACAGACTAAGTGGAGGGAAACAGGGTAAAAGAGAGAGGGATGGAGGATGGGGAGGATACAAGTGAGGGAATAACAATTGAGATGCAATCTGAATAAATCAATTAAATAAAATAAAGAAAATTATCATTTTCATTTAGATTTTCAAAATTGTGGCATATAGGCTTTTGAAGTAGGATTTAATTATTCTTTAGACCACCGAGGTGTATGTTATTATATCTTCCTTTTCATTTATGATTTTGTTTATTTGAGTACTCTCCCTCTGCCTTTTACTTACTTTGGCTAATTTTTTTTTTTTTATCTTATTGATTTTTCAATGATCCAGTTCTTGGTTTAGTTGATTCTTTAAACTCCTTTCTTTGTTTTTAATTTATTGATTTCTTCTCTGAGTTTGATGAATTTCTTGCATCTACTCTTCTTGGGTGTCTTTTCTTCTTTTTGCTCTAGATATTTTGGGTGTGCTGTTATTTTGTTCTTATTGATCTCTCCAATTTCTTTATGGATGTGCTTAGTGCTATGACTTTCCTCAGCATTGTTTTCATTGTTTCCCATAAGTTTTGTTACATTGTGCACTTATTTTGATTGAATTCTATAAAGTCTTCATTTTTTTTTAATTTGTTCCCTTATCCAGAGATTATTGGGTAGAGAGCTGTTCTGTTTCCATTAATTCATAGGCTTTCTATTGTTTCTATTGTTTTTAAGTTCCAGTTTTGTTCTATGGTAGTCTTATCAGATTCAAGGGATTATTTCAATCTTTTTTGTATATGTTCAGGTTTTACTTGTGACCAAGTTTTTTGCCAGTTTTGGAGAATGTTCACTGAGGTGCTGAGAAGAAGGAATATTCTTTTGTGTGTTAGTAAATGTTCTGTATCTATTTTTTAGGTCCATTTGGTTTCTCCAATTGGTTTCTGTCTTGATGATCTATCTATTAGTGAGAGTGGGGTATTGAAGTCTCCCACTCTTAATGTGTGGTGTTCTATGTGTGATTTAAACTTTAGCAATGTTTCTTTTATGAATTTGGGTGCTTCTGCATTTCAGGCATAGATGTTCAGGATTGGGACTTCATTTTGTTTATTATTCTTTTGATGAGTATAAAGTGTCTTTCCCTATCTCTTTTAGTTTTGGTTGAAAGTCTATTTTATTTGATACTAGAATGGCTACTCAAGCTTGCTCCTTGTGTCTGTTTACAGAGAATACCTTCTTTCGTCCCTTTACTCTGAAGTAATATCTGTATTTATTGCTTACATGTGTTTCTTGTATGTAGCAGAATAGTGGGTCCTGTTTTACTCATCCATTCCATTAGCCTATGTCTTTTTATTGGGCAGTTGAGGCCATTGATGGTGAGAGATAGTAATGACTATTGCTTGTTAGTTCCTGTTCTTTTGATGTTTGTGGTGGTAGAATGTGTGTGTGTGTTTCCTTTCTTTTGGTTTTGAGGATGTGTTTATTTAGCCTACTTGGCATGGAATTGTTCTTTTAATACCTTCTGTAGGTCTGGATTTGTGTCTCGGTACTGTTTAAAATTGTTTTTTTTTTTTTTTTTTTTTTTTTTTTTTTTCATGGAGTATCCTGTTTGTTTTCTTCATCTATGTGATTGAAAGTTTTGTTGGGTATAGTATTGTGGGTTGGCATCTTTGGTCTTTCAGTGTCTGCATGACATCTATCCAGGTCCTTCTGACTTTCATAGTCTCTGTTGAGAAGTCAGGTGTAATTCTGATAGGTTTGCCTTTATATGTAACTTGACCTTTTTCTCTTGAAGCTTTTAATATTATTTCTTTGTTCTGTACATTTAGTGCTTTGGTTTTTATATGGCAGGAGGATTTTCTTTTCTGGTCCAATCTATTTGGAGTTCTGTATGCTTCTTATATGTTTATTGGCATTTCTTTCTTTAGGTTGGGGAAGTTTTTTTCTATGATTTTAGTGAATATATTTTCTGGGCCATGGAAGTTGGAGTCTTCTCCTATTCATATTATTCTTAGGCTTGGTCCTTTCGTAGTGTCCCAGATGTCATCGATGTTTTGTGTAAGGAATTTTTTTTTAGATTTAACGTTTTCTTTGACTGATATATTGATAACTTTAACTGTATCTTCTACACTTGATATTCTGTCTTCCATGTATTTTATTCTGTTGATAACACTTATGTGTATAGTTCCTGTTCTATTCCCTATGTTTTTGAGCTCCAGGATTGTCTCAGAATGTGTTTTCTTTGTTGCTTCTAATTCCACTTTTAGGTCTTGAATAGTTTTATTCATTTCTTCTATTTCTTTTTCCTGCCTAATTGAATTTTCCTATAGTTCTGTATAGAAATATTTTTTCCTGTATTTCTTTGAGCAATTTATTTTCCTCCTTCAAGGCTTCTATCATTTTCATCACATCAGATTTAAAATATTCTTCTTGGGCTTTGTGGGTGTTAGAATCTCCAGGGATTTCTCTGGTGTGACCACTGGATTCTGGTGGAGTAATATGAATGTCAGTTTAGTTGTGTGTGTTCTTGAGCTGGCCTTTAGTCATAAGTTTATCTCTGGTGTTAACAGGCCTGGATGTCCCTTTGATGGGGTCACTGTCTGTGTGTGTTCCAAGTATTCCAGACAAGTCAGAAGCAGGTATAGAGAGCTCCAAGTTGAAGGATGTTTGCTAGAGCTCCCCAGAGGCCTTCTCAAGATGGTGGACTATGTATTTTGGACCTTGAACTCAGCTCATCTCTCCTGAGTTCCTTGTCTGTGTCCCAGTTGTGTCACACGAGAATGGAGTAGACTGATAAAGCTCCAAGCCATGATCTGCTTAGATGCCCCTTAGGCCTATTTGGAATTGTGGATACTGTGAGTTGTGGCTGGAACCTGATTCATCTCTGTTGCTTTACTTTTTGTGACCAGATGAGACAGGCTAGTAAGCAATGGGCAGAGAGAGATTCAAACCAAGGGCTGCTCAAGTGTCTTGAGCAGGCAGTTAATCTAGGCTGTGGCCTGTGCCTAATTTAGTTCTGCCTGTTTGCTTTCTATGTCTAAGGTGATCCAGGTTGATAAGGAACTGGAAGGTGGGAATGGATCCAAGCCAAAATTTGCTTGGATGTTCCTGCGATCTCTTCAGAATAGCAAATAATGTGGGTGGTGTCCCAAGCCAGACTTAGCTCTTCAAACTCAGTTTCAGTGCACTGATCCTTTGTTCCCTAAGGGCCTGCTCTCCACTTGAATACGCTATTTGGATGAGTGCAGGATGCTTGAAGCTTGTGACTTCCAAATCCAGGGGACATCAGGCCATGATGTCGGTTTGCTGATCATTGTTGAGGAATGGTCTGATGTATTTCAATGCTAATTACCGCTTGCTGTCTCTGTGACCCACCTTTTAATTAATAAAAAGCCATTCCACCTAGGCAGGGAAAAAGAGGTGTGGAGAAGGTTCCTGGGTTTAGAGAGAGGATCCTGGTAAGAAGGAGGAGGAGAGGCTCCAGAGGAGAAGAGAGAAGGCCCTCATGAGTTATAGGCCTTGAGTTATACATGTGGTTGATTGGAAAGGCAGAACTAGAATGCTGGCAGTCTTTGAAACTGACCTAGGGAATGGAGTTAAATGCCTAAAAAAACCTGCCATGGTGCCAGGGCAAAATTTCCTGGATCTTTTTTGTCCTTGTTTTGGTCTTAATGAATTTGTTTGCAATGGGCTTAATCATAGCCACATTTCTCCTCTCCCTTTCTAAAAATGTTCAGGGAAAAAAAAAAAAAAAAAAGAGAGATCCAAAAAATGTGAGGGTAAATTTCTGGCAAATAGAAAGGAAAAAGAAACTGACCTTTTCATAGAGTTGATAATGCCTGAAATCAAAGATCCTTAGCTGCAAGGTTATTGTCAGGACTTTCTGGAAAGGGTTCACTAGAAAGAGATAGCAATAACTAAATTCCAAGGAATGGTGGACATAATTTCATTAAATCAAGCCCAATTTCACACAACCAACTCAAGACTCAGAATTTTCTTTTTTCCTTGCTTGATTTTTGCTGAGATTTATAAATATTTTGACTAAATTGAGATGAAATATTTAAACAGGGCAGTGGTGGCACCAGCTCTTAATCCCAACACAGTACAGACAAAGCCAGATCTGTTGAATTGCAGACCCACCTGGCCTCCACAAGGCTTAATCCCTGATGATAAGAGAAATAGCCTAGGATTTAAACTGAAAGTTTTTTTCTTAAATTTACCATGTAAGTTTCTTTTTCTTAACAATGGATTATATGTACTTACTGATATAAAGAATAGATATACTTCAATCTGAGGTTTATGCAAAAAAAAAAGTGATATAACTGCTCTAAAAAAGACCAACCGATCTCCTTAAAAGTGAAATGTCCACGGGGGATATGGTGCCAAGGCGTAAATCAGCCTAAGAAATATATTTTGTTGGTCAAAGTAATGACCAAGGTTAAAAGAGAAGACAGACACGGAAGCTGCATTCCTCCCGTCCAGAAGGGGTGAGACAAAAACACCTGTAACAAGTGTGAAAAGCCAGGTACAAGATACCTACAATATATATAAACTCTGAAATAAAATGAGAGTTTATATAAAGTTTATTTAAAGCTTAGTGCCTTTTGCTTCTGCTCAGGGCAACCGGCTTGTTTCTAAAAGGAGAAGCATTTTCTCAGGAAACAGGTAGCAGCTTATGCTATATATCAGGCTCTATAGAGCCTAGAAAAAGACATTTAGAACTGTACAATCTTGTTTTGAATTCAATATGATGATAATTGTATGTTCATTGTTTAATGGTGATGTTATATTTTGTTTTTAAAAGAGGTCGAAATGAAACTAACCTGGATAAAAAAAAAAAAAAAAAAAAAGAAAGAAAGACTGTTAACTTAATGAGTGCATGTTTACATGAATTCAAACTACAGAACAAGCAGTTAACTTACATTCCTAATCCTACTACACAGGACTAGCTGAGACTGGCTGAGGCATGTGTATCCCTCACGCCTAATACATTTACAGTATTAGGATTGTATAAAGCTTGTTAGAAATTATTTTCAGAATAAAAGAACCGGACACTGATGCTAGATCAGACTTGACAGGATTTGTTACTCCAGCATCCTGAGATGCTGACATCCTGCATCCTTCATTTTTCCAGCCTCAAGTGCTTTGGTTGCTATTCCTTATCAGACAAAAGAGAGCTTCAAAGAAGGCTCCTGATCCAAATTGGTCCGGCATTTCAGACTGTCCCACACAGGATTTAATATTAAGCTTGGAATTTCTCAATACTTAGAGACTGGACAATAAATTCTAACCCTAACTTGTTTAATCATTTTTTTTCACTTTTATTTAGGCTCATACAGATATGCTCTACCTCAATACAACCTAAGGAAACTTTAAGGGAAAGATGTCCCATTTCCCTTAAGGAGGTTAGGTAGGTTTTTGGTTACTATCTCGGGATATAGATATATATTGTCATTAAAAGGTATAGAGATAGAGGTTGTAAAGAAAGAAAGCAGAGTATAAAGATATATAGGAATGGTAAGACAAAAAGTAGATTATTGAATCTACTCCTCAATTTAAGGCCTTAATTGTTACTAAAAAATAAGGTTAATTCTAATTCATTGATTCAGAATTTTGTATACTGATACAAAATAAGTTTAATTTTGATAAATTGAAATATAATTGAAATTTAATATTATTCACCACACATTATATTTTTACTCTAATATGAGGTATTGTATACATACTACTCAATAAATGGTTTACTTCCATTACTCTGATAGTTTTATTGTAAGCTTTTAGGATGATTAAGTAATGCAGGTCAATTATTGATCAATTCATGATCATATTAAGTGCATGAATATACATGCTAGGTTTAACAGATATGATTCTACAGATAGATAAGACAAAATAGTTAAATATGGTCTTCAAAAACCTCAGAGACCTACAGAATATGGCAATTAAACTGTTTTTATTATTTTAAAGATTCTTTGTCCATAAGACAGGTTAACTCCTGACAACACCCAGCCTACCATAAAGAAGATGATGAACATTGAAGAACCTCCTTGTGGAGATGACTTTACCTGTGGCAAAGCAGCTATCAGACAAAAATGTCCTTGTTTCCCTCACAGACAAAATTCTGCCTAAAATGGGCAAGCTTGGATGCAGGCAGAGTTGACAGCTAGATTGTGCCAAGACAGGGTAAGCAAGTCCTCAGTGGTTCTTGCATCACAAATGTGTCTGTGAGATATATTGGGCCAGAAGACTGAAGATAACGCTCGAAAGTTATAGAGTTTTGGGTGTTCTGTCTGGCAGTAAACTCTCCATGACATTTTTCCATTTTGGAATTTGCCAACCTGCACTTCTTGTTTACTTAGGTAAATAAATTATTCCTTTTCAAGTCTCTCATAGGGTTGAAGAACAGATAGTTAATTTTAGAATTAAACTTAGTTGTTTTGGAGTTAAGAAGATACTTTTAGGTCTAGATACATTCTTTTAGGTTGATAGATATGAACTTTAATATATATTGATTTAATTTAAAACTTTACACTCACCAAGATGGAATAAACAATATTTTCTTCAATGTTGTCAAATATCTTTTGATTAGACATTATGTGTGTAAGTGCCTCAGCCAGCTGGGGTTCAACTAAAGCTCAGGAGATTCACTTGTATGAAGGACAGAACACAAGACACGAAGAAGGAGAGCAAGTTTGATTGATCAAGCTCTCAAACTTTATTAGTCAGGCAGCAGTATTTATAAGTCAGAAGGCAGGGAAGCATATTGCTATGGCAACCCAGCTGCTTGAATCTAACTGCTAAACCACAACAGAGTTGCTTCAACTCTATCTGTATTTAGTCTAACTGCTGACCCACAACAGAGCCAGCTAGTTTCTGGTGAAAGGCAAGTTCTGGGAAAAACAGACACTTAGAGGTGCAGATTCTGACAAGATAGCTGAACATTGGCCATATGGCCTATTGTCCCCAACATGTAAGTTTTACCTATTGGTTTTTATAATTTTTCATAATTGTACTTACTGTATATAAAAATAGCCTTTTTATTTAGACAGAAAAGGGGAATTGTTGGGGGGAATGTTCTGATGTATTTTGATGCTAATTACTGTTTGCTGTCTCTGTGACCCACCTTTTGATTAATAAAAAGCCATCCCACCTGGGCAGGGCAACTGAGATAGAAATCCTGGGGAAAAGAAGAAAGAGAGAGAGGCCTGAGGAGGAGAAGTGAAGAGAGGAAGGCCACCATGTGCTAGATGGAGGAGAAGCACATGGCCAGCATGGATGGAGAATCCAGCCCAGATGAAGAATATTAGTAAGTATTTGGGATTATGGATGGGAGGTAGCTTGATAGAAGTTATTAGAAGCAGATGGCATGGGATTAGGGCAGATATGGGATACCTGCCCCACTCAGTGAAGTAGTTTAGAGGATTAATGTCTGCCTAGCCCCAGGTTAACTAAGGCTATTTTAAAATATAACAAGTTTCAGTGTCTTGAGTGATTGCTATCCAGGCACACTGATAATACTAATAATATAGGCAGTATTTTAAAAAACAGATAATCATCAACTCCTTCACTTCAGCCAGTTTTGCAGCCCTCCACTCCTCCCAAGACATAGTACCTACTCTGTGCCTGCCATCTTAGAATTCCAGGAGCCTGTTTGTATCTAGTGGTTCAGATGTGAAGGGGATACAGATGGGAAGAGAGGCAGAGATGTACAAGTAGCGGTTGGAACGATAGGATACATTGTATGAGAAAAGAGTCTCTTTTCAATTACAAATTTATACAGCAAAACTATTCATAATTTAACTTCTTACTTACTTTTAAATGACTTATTTTCATATTGCAATGGACGGTATTAATTTTCAATTTAATTTGCAGAATATATGGTCATTATTTTGTAGCCAGTTTTCACATTTGAATATGAGATATTAAAAGTTGTAAGCTTTTAATGGATATCTATTATCAGACAGATAATACTGTGTTCATCATTCAATGAAAGTGTCATCATGAATGACAATTGAATTTGCCATAGAAGGTAAGCTACAATGAAACTAGAAGAATGAAAAAACAGCTGATACAATGGAATAGTTAAGTTCTTAGAGAAAATCTTTATATTGGTAGTTTTTTGTCTCCTGCTTAAGTAAGTCATTGTTTGCACTATGGGACTACAAAACCTTTTGTGAAAATGACAAGGCAATAATTTAGGATTATGTAATATTTCCTTCACATACTTTCTTACTTTAAAATTTTTTTTACTTGCTAGTCTCTATTTGTGCAATTCCTTAAACTTTAAACCATAAAATAAATCATATTTCTTAGGACTTCTCGAAACAAACTCAAGCCTGACAGCCTGGAAGACTGATGTTGGTGCCCTATGCTCTTGAGATAGACAATGAGCATCCTCCTTGTAGCTATGAATTATCAATGGGGTATTTAGTTAAAAGCCAGAGGAACTATACAGAAACATGTTCCTGTTAATATTGTAGTGTTACAAATTCTCTGAAACTTAGGACTAACGCCAAATACTTTGTTATGCTCAGATGCTCTCTGGTGTTCAGTCCAAAACTCATATCCAGGATGGATTTGATCTCATCCAAAAGACCTTTGAAACTTAAACCCCTTGGGGATATACAATACTGAGGTCCAGATTCACGTGCAGGTGTCTTCCCTAATTTGTCTGGCATGTGAGTTGAGTTGACATAAAAGTTTGGCTTATTTTAAAACACTGAATATCAATTGGGACAGAAACAGTTTTTGAAGTTTGGAATTCCTCACAAAGGAATGCCCTGAGAGTAATCGCACTTTTCAAATGTGGCTAGGTATACTAAAAGGAATTTCAGCCTATGCAACAGAAGCTGAAATTTGTTATATAGCCCGAAACTTGAATAAAACATTCAGCTCCATTATTATTTACTGGCTGAAGTCAATACAGAATTATTCAACTTCAGAGATACATGATAAAGATCCAACCCTTCCATAAAAGAACTCTTAAGATGCTGCAAATATTTATTTTAAACTATCACAATACAAATCTTGCACAACAAATCATTTTCCCATCCATATGCAGAAGGCACATTGCTTTCAAAAATCCAAGAGTCATATTTCATTTTGACTTTAGGTTCATCCTGAAAGGACAAGATATTACTAATTCATTAGTTCTATAAAGAGATAAGGCACCTTTAATACCCTATAAAGTTGTAGACATATTCTATCTAAAAATCTCTGCACTGAAGTGACAAGTGTCCCTCTGGTGCTCCTGTGTACTATGTTAGCTGAGTCCAGTCATGACTACAGCTATGCTATGTGCTTAGAACATGTAAAATTGGAGGCCAGAGTCATCTCTATCCATGGCAGCTCTGAAAATAAAAATGGCACATGTTACTATATTTTTTAGGTATTCATTGTTTTCTCAGAAATGAATTTTTCAGAGCTTTTGGTTTTACTGTTTGAGCATCTAAAGCATCTATTTATTTCATTTTAATAATACTTTCATTTTAACTATAATTCATTTTGACAAAATGCACATGCACATAATGTAGGGAATATGAAAACTTATTTTCTTTTTTATTTTTATTTTTATTTTTTTGATTTTTTTTATTAATTTATTCTTGTTACATCTCAATGTTTATCCCATCCCTTGTATCCTCCCATTCCTCCCCCCCCCCCAATTTTCCCATTATTCCCCTCCCCTATGACTGTTCCTGAGGGGAATTACCTCCCCCTATATATTCTCATAGGGTATCAAGTCTCTTCTTGGCTAGCTGCTGTCCTTCCTTTGAGTGCCACCAGGTGTCCCCCTCCAGGGGGACACACTCTCCACTCAACTGTGGAGAATATTCCACTCAACTGTGGAGAATATTCTGACCATTGGCTAGATCTGGGAAGGGGTTTAAAGTTTACCTCCTGTATTGTCCTTGGCTGGTGCCTTAGTTTGAGCGGGACCCCTGGGCCCAAATCTGCCTATCATATTGTTTTACTTGTAGATTTCTAGGACCCTCTGTATCCTTTTATTTTGCTATTCTCCCATGCATCTCTCATTTAGAGTCCCAATAGGATGCCTTCCCCTCTGTACCAGTTTCCTGGTAAGTGAAGGCTTTCGTGGGACATGCCCCTTGGGCTAGTATGCAGATATAAGTGAGTATATACCATTTGATTCTTTCTGCTTGTGGGTTAATTCACTCATTATGATCATTTCTAGTTCAATCCATTTATCCACAAATTTCGGGAATTCCTTGTTTTTAATAGCTGAGTAGTATAGCTTTGTATTAAAATTTATACTTCAAGTACCAAATTTTTACCACAAAAGCTAAAAATAATCCATGAAAGAATTAGAAATGTATGAATAACTAGTTATATAACTCTTTTATAACTCCTATTATATTTTCTTTTTATATGTCCCCAGTCTCTTTCAGTACAAACATCTTTTCAGTCATGAGACACACATTAACATGTTGGCCATCAACATCGAAATATATTAATAACTTTAATGCCCTAGGAGAATATTCCCTGGTTTCTGTGGGTGGGAGAGCACTGTGTGGTATTTTTATAATGATTAAAACATCTCTTGACACTTTTCTCAGATTGTACCCTCATCATTAAGTGATGTGTGACTACAGCGTCTTTGTAAGCTCTTTGAATTTCTTATAATCAATTTAGAATCTACTCCATTAGACAAAAGCCACATGAACTAACCTCCTCAGGATGATCTCTTGTCTATTTTTGGCTTGTGTAATGATGCTGAGTGACAACGTCCTTAGTATTCTCAAGAGTTCAGTTTTAATAGAGTTTTAATAGACAAGCCATCGGAAGCACTGTCAGTACACATATATTTTTTTCTATATCATAAAACATGTTTGATGGTATTACCTTTTATTTGTTTCAGGATCTTAAAGTCTCATTTTTATTCTCTCTCCATATTCTTTCATTGACCTATACAGTTTGATTTGGAAATTTTGTTATTATTGCTGAGTAAATGTTGAGAATATGTGTTCATTTAAAAATTTTTCAAACACAAAACTTTTTTTTACAGTGCATATACTATAACTATTTTTAATCCTGTGTTATAGAACCAAACAGTTGTCAATTTCAACATTTTTTTCTAGAAATTTTCTTGATATTTTTTACATGTGAGATTTTTAGTATACTTTCTATTTTCTACATTAATTCTACTGGAAATTTTGTTAAGCTATATAGTATATATAAAATCTCCTTTTCCCCATCTTTTTTTTAATAGTCTCCATAGTCTAACATCTCATTAAGGTTATTTACAAGGTTTTAACATCTCATGATCCCTTAGCCATTCTATGACCTTTTGAAACATTGAAGTAACACATGTAACAACACATTTCGGGTCTGTTTTAGACATTATCCCTTTTAAGTTTCTCATACATTGCAGATAGAGAGAAGATGGCTTAGTGATTAACATTTTTTTTGGTCTCCTAAGGTCTACATGACATGTGCCAAGGCCCTTCTGTCTCTTTTAGTTTCCTTTGAGAAGTCAGGTGTGGAAAATGGATAGAAGAACCTGGAGGTAACAGGATCCCACATGAAGACAAACAGTGCCAACTAACCAGTGTCCAGAGGGGCTTGTGAAGCCTGAAGCACCAACCAAGAGCATGCATAGACTAGACCCCTACACAGATATAGCCAGAGTTTCTTATTAAGGGTAGTGGGGACTCTCTCAGACATGGACCCTGTTACCTGTTTTTTAATCACTTTTCCTCATAGGGATGTCCTATCAGGCAACTGGAGAAGAGGGCATGCTCTGTCCTGATGCAACTTGATGAGGTGGGGGCAGTTGTGGGGTGGCTCCCCTTCTCTGAGATACAGGAGAAAGGGAGGGGGAAGAGTGAGCACAGGTAGGATCAGGGGCATGAGGAGGCAGTAAAGTAAACCATCAATCAAAAACAAACAAACAAACAAACCAACAAAATAAATAAATAAAAATATTAAAGAACTTTTTTCTTGTTTCTGCAGAGGACCTGGCTTCAATGTTCACCGCCAAAATTATGGCTCATAATCAACTCTTATTCCAGTGTCAGAGCATCCAATATTTTTCCTTGAAAGCTATCAGTATGAAGCACACAAACGGATCACAGATATACATGTAGGTGTTTGCCCATATATTTAAAATACAATACAATAAGTTGAAAATAAAAATTCTCAACCCAATGTTTATCCCATCCCTTGTATCCTCCCATTCCTCCCCCCCATTTTTCCCATTATTGAGATGTAACAAGAATAAATTAATAAAATAAATAAATAAATAAATAAATAAATAAATGCAGTGGTACCATTGAGATGTAATATGAATACATTAATAAAATAAAATTAAAATAAAATAAAATAAAATAAAATTCTCAACCCAAAATTACATGCATAAAACAATTTTTTTGATATTTTTATTACTGTGAGTAAGGATTTACCTGAGTATGGTGGCATGTGTTTATTTGTACTCCAGTATTTTAAAGTCTTTCTAGGAAGTATCTGAGGACAGGAAACTGCATTCATTAGGAGTCATTTTTAACTGTTTACAGTCTATATTGGATTGACTCAAAGATGAGTGCAAATAGGGCAGAGTCTTCTCACAAAGAGTATCAGGTTTTGGCTTGAATTCTCAAGCAGTATGTCTCCATAATAGTCATTGTTAAAATATTAAAATTTATTTTAAATGATAACTCTGACTTCTTGTTAGCCACTGTTGTACCATGTCAAGCTTTCTGGTTCATAAGATTTGTGGGATTATTTAATTCTGATATGCATGCAGGCTTCACAGTTGCATGCTAAGTGGGTTCTCAGAATTCATATTCCAGTCGTCTTATTTGTATAGCAATCAATTTTTAAAATTTGCAATATTTTATTCAGATTACATCCTCACTTGTATCTTTCCATTCTCACTCTCCCTTCCTCTTTTTTTTCCAAAAATTCCCCTCCCCTAGACCTCTGGCTGAAGGAGACATCGTCCATCACCATATGGCCACAGCCTGTCAGGTCTCATCTTAATAATTGTTCCTCTTTGCCTACAAGGCCTCCCCAACAAGGGAAAGTGATCAAATATGAGGCACCGGAATTCATGGTAGAGACAGTCCATGCTCCCCTCACAACTATGGACACTGAACAGTCCATTGGCTCTATGTGAACAGAGGGGCTAGTTCACTGTATGCATTGTCGTTGGTTGGTGCAACAATTTGTGTAGCCCCCCCTCTGTCCAGAGCCACTGGCCTTGGGCAGCTCCTGAAACTTCTTGGTTCTTTCTTTCCTCCACTCCTCCATACCACTCTCAGTATTCCTCCCAGAGTCTAGCTGCCAGTCCCAGCATCTGTCCTATTTTCACACTAGGTGGAGTCTGTCGGAGGAAATCTATGTTGGTTTAATATCTGCTTATAAGTGAGTATATACCCTGCTCTTTTTGGGTCTGGGTTACCTCACTCAGGATAATTGATTTCAGTTCCATCTATTTGAGAGGAAATTTCAAGATTTCTCTCTTTTTAATAGCTGAGTAGTAGTCCACTATGTAAATGTACCACAGTTTCTTTATCAATTATTCAGTTTAGGGGCATCTAAGTTGTTTCCAGATTCTGGCTACTACAAATAAAGCTTTTGTGAGCAAAGTTGAGTAAATGTCTTTGTATGGTGGAGGGTCTTTCCAATAGATGCCCAAAAATGGTATGGCTGGGTCGCGCATTAGTAGTACTTCCAATTTTCAGAGAAAGTACCTGATTGATTTCCAAAATGATTGTACAAATCTGTACTCCTACCAGCAATGGAGAAGTGTTCCCCTTTTTCCACATTCTCTCCAACATGGGCTGTCACTAAACTGAAACCAGGGAACATAAAAAAATATCCCTCACCATGACCAAGTAGGCTTCATTCTAGGGATGCAAAGATGGTTCAATATGTGGAAATCTCTCAATGTAATCCACAATATTAACAAACTTAAATAATAAAGCTACATGATCATCTCTTTATATTTAAAGTCTTGGAGAGAGGACGGATATAAGTCACATACATAAACACAGTAAAGAGTATATACATCAAGCCAATAGCCAACATCAAATTAAATGGAGAGAAACTCAAAAACTTCCACTAATATTGGGGCTAGACAAGACTGCCCACTCTGTCCATATCTCTTCAACATAGTACTTAAAGTTCCAGCTGGAGAAAAAAAAAGTTCTAGCTAGATCAATAATATAACAAAAGTAGATCAAGATGATTCACATCGGAAAGGAGGAAGTCAAATTATCCCTATTTACAGATGATATGATAGTGTACATAAGTGATTATCTAAATTCCACCATAGACCTCTTACAGCTAATAAACACCTTCAACAAAGTGGCTGGTTACAAGATTAATTTTAAAAACTCAGTAGAACTCCAGTATACAAACCAGAAATGGGCTGAGAAAGAAATTAGGTAATCTACACCCTTCACAATAGGCACAAATAATATAAATATCTTGTCATAAGCCTAACCAATCAAGTGAAAAACTTGTATGAAGAAAACTGGAAGTCTTTGAAGGAAGAAATTGAAGAACTTTATCAGAAGATGGAAGAATCTCCCATGGTCATTGGTTAGCAGAATTAACGTAGTAAAAATGGCCATTTTAGCAAAAGCAATCTACAGATTCAGTGCCATCCTTATCAAAATACCTACACAATATTTTACAGACATTGAAAGACCAATTATCAGCTTCATATGGAAAAACAAAAATGCAGAATGGTTAAAACAATCCTGTGCAATAAAAGATTTTCCAGAGGAATCTCCATCCCTGATCTCAAGCTTTACTATAGAGTAACAGTAGTAAAAATAGCATGGTACTGACATAGAAAGGGCTGGTTGATCAATGAAATGGAATTGAAGACCCAGAAAAAAAAGCCACATACCTTTGGTAAATTGATTTTTGACAAAGAAGACAATACATACAGTGGAACAAAGATAGCATCTTCAACCAATAGTACTAGTCTAACTGGATGTCTATATGTAGAAAAATACAAATAGATCCATATTATCATCCTGCACAAAACTAAAGTCCAAGTGGATTAAAGATCTCAATATAAAACCAGAGACACTAAATCTGTAAGAAGAAAAAGTGGGGAAGAGCTTTGAACTCATTTGCACAGGAGACAAATTCCTAATATCCAAAATACATAAAGAACCCAATAAATTAAACAAGACCAAACTAACTTACCCAATTACAAAATGGGTTACAGAGCTAAATTGAGAATTCTCAAGAGATGAACATGGAATGGCTAAGAAACACCTAACAAACTGCTCAACATTCTTAGTTATCAGGAAAACCCAAATCAAAATGCCTCTGACATTCCATCTCTCACCTGCCAGGATGGCTATGATCAACAATTCAAGTACCAAGCCTTTTTATACGACCTCTGTCCCTTTCAGTTCAAAGAGAAATGCAATTATGAGACACACAATTACACTTTGATCATCAACAGTACGTATATCAATAATTATTATCTTACTGGAGATATATTATCTAACTGGAGATAATATATTAAGTTTTAATCTTTTTAAAAAATTTATTTATTATGTCCACCACCTCTAACTGCATGTACCACTTGCATGCCAGGAGAAGGCACCTGATACCTTTATTGTGTGACACCATGTGGTTTCTGGGAACTGAACTCAAGACTTTGGAGGAGCAGCAAGTGCTTTTAACCTCTGATTCATCTCTCCAGCCCCTCAAGTCATAATCTTAAGAGCGGGGTATCTTGAAAGGTTAAATTCTCACTTTGACCTGTCCTGCCAACTCTGATCCTAAATAGAAAGTCCAGAATCATAATGTGTGTGATGTAGATTAAAAACACATGGTTTAATGTACTCAAATATCTTGAATAAAGTAATCTGAATGTTCTTATCTTTTAGCAGGAAGCCCAACTCACCCGGTTAAGAAATGGTGCTCATTGATTTTACTTTTCAAGAAAACTCATGTCTACTATGATAGTGAGTCTTATGTGTCTGTAGAAACTATTGAGATACACTCACTTAACAACAGGAAAGTTCATGTGGATATGCAGCATAATATTAAAGTATTTCAAGTTTTGATCTGTAATTGGGTTGTATTATTTCCTCTAAATATGTGGCAAAATGGGAAGAAATGGTGGGGAGCATGTGACAGAGGAATTCAATTTGCATTATATCCAGAAAACAAGCATGGGATACTAGAGACCAAGTGTCCAAACAACCTATAAAATTTTGTACTTGACTTAAAATTTTCTACTCTACCACTGATGTAAAATCATTAAAGTTCTACCATTTTTCAATAACATAATTTCCTAAGATCCAGGCATCTCATGCAGTATACTTTCAGCGTGATTTCATCTCTGAGTTATAGCATCTTCCCCAGATTATTGTCTATTGTCTCTCATGGCCAGTAGATGAATAATTGGAGTTATGAAACACATCATCAGTAAAGAGAGTTGTGCAATTTCATTGAATACTTTGGTAAACCACATAAATTTCTGAGGATAGGAGAAAAATCTTCTGAAATTTTAAACAGTGACATTTTTCAAGTGTCTATAGGAGAACACCAAGCCAAATTTTTCCCAGCAACTTATGGAACATCAAACATTCTACCATAGATAACTAAGTTCAACACTTAATAAACTCTTGTGGCTCTTGCAGTAAATGTTTGATTCCCACTGTCCCATTCTAGTGCTATGCCCAGTTTTGTGGACAGGGGACAACTTTTACTAGAGCTGGTCAGGAATAGCTCTAAAACAAGCTCCAGGTGCAGTGGCCCAGCAGTTGTTTTGTGAACAAGTGTCTATTCAAGTGTTGAAATGTTAAAACTTCAGGTATTAGAAAGCAGGGAGCAGTATCAACTAAGCAGGGCACACAGAAGCTAAGGAGACTGAAGCGGCAATGACAGAGACTGCCATGGACTAGGTCCTCTGAATATGTTACAGTTGTGTAGTTTGATGTTTTGTGGGATTCCCCACAGTGGGATTGGGCTGTCTCTGACTTCTTTGCCTGCTCTTGGGATCCACTCACTTCTATTTGGTTGCCTATGATATCTGCCTACTCTTATGCTATTTTGGCATAGCTCATTTCGGAAGGAAATAGAGTGGATCTAGGGTAGAGAGAAAGTTGGGGGATGCTTGGAGTGAAGGGAGAGAGAACTGTGGTTGAAATGTATTGCATGATAGAAGAACAAACTAAAAATAAATAAAAAAAAATCAGAACACACACAGACACACACATACATATACATATTTTTATATTTAAAGACTAAGGCTGTAAAATATAAGGTGAGATAAGGTATGATAAAGTACCAGGTAGCAAATGTTATGGTTTAGCTGAGTTTATTAAATGAGCATGAGGGAGAAGAAAAATGGGGAGGGGTACCACAGAGAGAGAGGAGCAAGAGAGAGAGAGAGAAAGTAAGAGGGTAGAGTAGGTAGAGGAGCGAGAGAGCGAGAGAGAGAGCGAGAGAGAGAGAGAGAGAGAGAGAGAGAGAGAGAGAGAGAGAGAGAGAGAGAGAGCGCATATGTGGAGGTTTGTCCGTTTATATAGCCCTGGGCAGGGCCATGTCCTTGTGGCAGGTAAGCAATGACATCAGGAGTAGGTGGACTGAAGCAGGATGCCAACATTCCTACCTTTTTCTATAATTAAAAAATGAGGAACATTGGAGTGTTTTATATAAGGTAAGTTAAAGTATATAAATGCAGGTTCATTGGAAGCAGCTTTTGGCTGCCATGTAAAGGGAAAAGAGAAAAAAAGCAATAGCAACAAAATGTGCAGATTTTGAAGGGGAAGGAAAAGTTCTGCCCTGACAGTTTAAAGTAGAAGGCAGGCTGTGTCAGCCATGTCCTGCAGCAGATAGGAACGAAGGAGTGCTGGGTTATCTTGGAGCTCTTATCCCAGGCCTGGAGCACACCATTTCAGCCTTTTGTAAATGGGGAAGGGGCAAAGTAATTTGCTTAACTACTTCCTGCTGACAGTAGGGCAACGACAGAGGGTTAAAAAGGTGAAGTGTTGTCCAGGTTCTGGAAGAATAGGCTGTTGCATATGCTGTCCAGGGTCTGAGAATATCTGCAGCTGGGAAAGGCAATGCAGGTCCAGTTAGGAGGAACAATACAGGTCCAGAATCACTTGTGGGTAGCTGCTTCGATTATGTCCCAGATGTAGGAGGTCTGGCAGGATGTTGGACATATATGTGGGCAGAAGACAAAGTTAGTAGGTTAGGAAGAACATTTTCTTTAGGTGAACATTGAAAACTCTTGGGAGAGCAAAGAGATAAGGACTGAGAGAATGCTGAAAATTCATGAAAATTTTGGGAGAACAAAGAAAATTTGTGGATATGAGAACTTCCTTCCAATTTGACCCAATTTCTGGCAGTAATTAAAATGCTTTAGTTTGGATCTGTCCAAGTTTGGTTGCAGAGGCATGTAAGCTTAGAAGCCCTTAATGTGAGTATAGGGATTCAATATTCTCTAAAAGACATCTCGAAGGCATGCTAGGAGGAATGGATGACTGGATGTTTCCCACGGGGTGTGAGGTCATTAAGCCATTAGGGTATCCCCCCAAATATATAGTGACCCATGGGACAGGTACAGACAAGTTAGTAACTTGTCAGCACTAACCAGCTACCATCAGCTTAGGTCAACAGATGAACTAGCTTCAAGTATGCAGCTACCTGGTGCACCAGGTTTTCAATCAGACAGCGGCTGCTGCAGAGCAGTGGGAAAAGCTACATCAGAAAACTCACCTGATGGGAACAAGCCTAGTTGGAGTTCAGCAAAGAGGTTAGGTACCTCCGCTCCCATTGAACAAGAGAGGTGCCTGCAGTCTTTTGGACAAAGGAAAACGTTTATGCAACTAGGAATGGGGAATTTAGCTGGTATTGGGTGCAGAAAGGTGGAAATCAGGTAGTTAGGTGAGGGGAGTCCCAAAGCCAGGTAAAAGGAGAAGGAATCCTGCCCTTAGAGATAGGCAATAGTTGAGAAACTTAGGCTCTGGATTGATAGTACTTATCTAGATTACATTTGACCTGAGGCATGGATTTTCCATAGCATACAAGAATCCTTTTAGGTTCATAAAGGGAGATAAATTTAGCGTCATCACTGTTTGTAATCTGCAGTGAAACACACATTGCTAGGCATGTACACATTGTAGGAAAAGGCAGCAGGCATACAGTATATTAGAGGCCTGGGAAAAGAACTTTGTATTAAAAACACAAATACTTTTGGGTGAATTTGGAAAAGCAGAAGTCTTTTTGGCCTCTGTGGAACAGTAACAAAATGTAAAATCTTGGGCTTGGAACTATGATAAGATCATGTAGTAGAATGTTTTTTATAGTTTGATTAACGCAGTAGAGCTCTCTTGATCAGTGCCAGTACTTTGAACAGTTAATACAACAGCAACAGGAAGAAAGGAAGCATCCTTTAGACATGTTGACCCTCACAGCTTCCGTTTACCAACTTAAAACATGTTTTAAAACACCTTCTTGGAATCTTTAAGACATAGGTGAAATTGTTGTGAGCCGTCACTGTCCTTTAGCTAAAAGAATGGTAACAAGGTAGATTGTATCTAGGCCTGACAGTTAAAGTTTGTTCTCTTGCATATGAAGAGGGTTGGGAAGGAACCTGAAGTCTCCCATGATAGAACCTGGTTATGTGGCTATGTAACCCAAGTGTGAGTTTGAAACAGACCTGTAGCATTAGCATGGCCCTGTTTTGCGAGGTTGCTGAATTTACAAGACTGTACTCTCCCAGGTGAAGGAGCTTGAAAGCTGGAAATGTCTACAGCTCTTGTGCTGGTTGAAAGTCCAGTGGCTTGGCACAGAGAACAAGCCTGCATGTGAGCAGTGACATCCATAGGCCAAAATTGCCAACAGGTTAAGCTGTGGGACCAGTGTCCCATTCTGGTTGCAGCAGCTGTGAGACCATGTCTTCTTTTGGCTGCATCTGAAGCAGGTCCCTGGCAGAGCTGGCTTAGGGTGAATGCTGGCAGGAAGGGGTATTAGAGACCTGTATTTTTCCTCAGGAGCACTGGCTAAGGCCTGGTGTATGATTTGCTGTAACTGAGTTGGTTGGGAAGGCTCCTCTTGTGTTTTAAAGATGTTACCAGTTCTTATATCCTTAGCCTTTTAATTAAGATGGCAGAGACCACAGTTTTCTCTATCTAAAGAATATTTAAATGGACTACTTTGTTCATAGTTTATTTTAATACTTAAAGACTAAGACTTTAGGTTTCACCTCTGTTAACTTGGGACCTTAAAAACACAAACATAGTCCAAAAGCACAGTTGATAAAAGAGAACAGAACAGTCTTTGTATGATAAAATAACATCATATTTAGAATTTTAGGCTAAAATATGTTTTAGGACAATGATTTAAAGTTTAATATTGTAAACATATGAATATTAATACAGTAGAACATTATAGAATAACTTAAAAACCATATCAAACCCATTAGCCAGGAGGCCTGTAGTTGAATCCAGGTTAGCTGATGACAAGGGACATAGCATTTATTTAATTGTCTAGGAAGTAGCAAAAGCATAAATTAGAATAAAAACATTTGGATCAGGATAAAAACAGCCAATAAACAATTGTATACACACTAAACAATTGTAAGATTTTTTTGAGAGTAGAAAATAAATTAGAGATAATTTTTATTTTAAGAATTAAAAAATAGATTTAGAGAAAGAAGCCTGATGTATTTGACTCTTTAAATGCATGTAGGCCTGGGGGATTGACTCTGCCCCTAGCTTTCCCCAGTCAACCTATGCCAGGCCAGACTCAGGAGTAGGGGCCAAACATGAGCATTCTGGGGGAGGGGCCAGGGCAGCAGCGAGAAGCAAATATGGAAGTGAGTCACCTAGTCCTCCTAAAAGGCAGAGGCTAGTCATGTGGTTGCCCCTAACAAAGATGACTGCTTGTCAATTGACTGGCATGGATAGCAAGCACCTTGACAACAGTAACAGCTGCCTTAGTCTGGGTCCAAAATGAACACCCCACTGACACTTTGTCTCTACAAACTGAAAAGCATATTAGATAGACTTAGAGGAGGAAGTGTCAGCTCAAGACAAAAGACTGTCACCATTGGCTCTTTCAGCTTTTCAGACCTGCTTTGGAAAGCAAAGCCCACCACAGAGTGTCATCAGCTTTGCGACTTTGGGCTGGCCATGTGCCAGTGCTTACAGTACATAGATGATTCCCTTAGCCAACCCACTAGAGCCAGCTGCCTGAGGTGACAATCATTCTCAGCTCTGTTGTCACTGAGGCTGCCATTTCCTATCCTCAGGGCCAGCGATTCCAGTGGGGGAGGAAAGGAGAGAGAGAGAGAGAGACAGAGAGAGAGACAGACAGACAGACAGAGATAGAGACAGAGACAGAGAGAGAGACACAGAGACAGAGAGACACAGAAAGACAGAGAGACACAGAGAGACAGAGAGACAGAGACAGAGACAGAGACAGAGACAGAGACAGAGAGACAGACAGACAGAGAGACAGAGACAGAGACAGACAGACAGAGACAAACAGGAAGAGATCGGAGATCCCTGCCCAGTGGTGCCAAGAGTTTGAGGATTTGCTACAGCAGTGGTCTTGGGGATACCTCTAAGTTTGGTCCATGGACTCTGTGGCTTCTTCTGTTAGATAGATGATCTGCTAGACTCTTGCGAATTATGGTGTGGCAATTGTCCCATGGAACTAATACTCAGAAGGTTTCATTCTTGTTCATAATCTCCTTTCCCTCCTATTTAGGGCAATCTAGTTGTAAGGGAGGCACATGCCTTTAATAAATTCCTAATAAAGTAGAATCCTTAAAGAATTGGAGCCAACAGATAAGTGAGCCTAAAAGTGTGAAATGCTGTAGTTTCTTTAATTTAATATTACATAAAGTTGTGTAATTAGGCTTTCATCCTCTCCGAATCTTGGAAATGTAGAGTATCTGGTCTTAAATTCTTATCTGTATACTCACAGAATAGTATGTTTTTCAACCCACATCAGAGAAAGTTCTTTTTGTAGTATATAATGATTAATGTCGAGAGCTATATCCAGTCAGCCTGGAGAAAATACGAGACTATGAAGTCCTCAATTCTGAGTAATATTACTATTAAAAAATACAACATCAAGCCGGGCGTGGTGGCTCATGCCTATAATCCCAGCACTCGGGAGGCAGAGGCAGGTGGATCGCTGTGAGTTTGAGACCAGCCTGGTCTACAGAGCGGGTCCAGGACAGCCAAGGCTACACAGCGAGACCCTGTCTCAAAAAACAAAAACAAAAAACAAACAAACAAACAAAAAAACCAACCAAACAAACAAAAAACCAACATCATTGTATTTTATATACTTTCAACAAAGCATGTGTAGCCAATAGAAAAAAAAGTGTACAGCAGTGAGGATTTGTTCTAAATGAAAGACTCTACATTGTCGTTTGGTAATATGCCTTTTCTTGCTCCACATATATGTCCTTAATGAACTCTGCTGTGTATGATTGCTTGAATTATAATGCTATTAATACAGAGGTGGAGCTAGGAGATCAGAAGAACTTCAATATTATTCTTAAAATTGGCAGTATAGCATAGGAGTTTTAGGCCAGATTCTTTCATGAATTTCATCTAAGGAAAAAAGAAAAGGACTAAGAAAACAAAATATCAAATAAAAATGAAAAAAAGGTCATGGGGGCACATGCCTTTAATCTTAGCACCGGAAGGTAGAGACAGGGGGATCTCTGTGAATTCGAAGCCAGGCCTACAAGGTGAATACAGTACAGCCAAGGCTACACAGAGAAGCTATTTCTTGAAAAACCAAAAAATCACACACACACACACACACACACACACACACACACTTGTCTAAAGGCAAAGAATATATTAATATTAGTATTTTCTGTAGTGGAAAAATCCCCTCCTATACTGTATTCATACTCATCAGCTTTGAACTGCATGAGTCTTTATGACTTCTATCTATGTCCTCTTCAGTTCAATCTTCCATCCACCTTCAAGGTTTTAGTTTTTACTGAAATTAAGTAGATGGTCTGTCTGCCTTGTTATCCACCATTTGCACTCTCATTGTGAGATTTCACATCTCCACATCTCCTTACCCACCATCAGCAATTCTTATAAATAAGTGTCAGCAGAAACTGCGGGAGTCATTTCTCAACATCCAGGCTGATTAGGCAGAAATCAGCCTGATTCTTAAATTGTTCTTATCAAAATGAGAAAGGTCATCAAAATCACACTCTGTTTAAATCTTGAGTCAGAAACTGGAAATGTAGGCCATGCTCGTGGGAATGTGCAGTGGTTTCCAGATAGTTCTGTCGATGTAAATTGTGTTGAGTCTATTTCTGAGAAACTACTCAATGATATTTTAAAAATTTGCTCCCCTTTAGGACTCCGTTGTTCCAAACCCTCTACAGAATTGAAAGCTGACACTTTGCCTTCTCCAAATGTGGTTCTTCAGGCTCTAACTGGGGCACACAGAAAAGCATGTATCTACATTTTTCACTCTGTCTGTTCAGCCAGTGGGTTAAGTTTGTTGGAGCTCAGCCCTCCCCCCTTTGAAAGGTGCCTTCTACATGTTATGGCAATTTTCCCTTCTCTTATCTCAATGGCATTCACTTTTTATCACAAAATTGAATTGTAATATGTGACAGCTTTGTTTAAACCTTTGCCCTTGGTCACTACAATTTACATGTCCTTGCCAATTCAGTATCCCTTCCAACCAAAGGAAATTACGTAGATCTGTACTAATGCATAGACAGAGCACTCTTGTCATGGTTGCTTAAAGGCTGATTATTGCTTTAACACATGACACTTTGGCCATATTTGGATAAATAATGTTATTTTAACATATACTACAAAGTGGGTTTTGATTGAAGTGGACCTTGCTTGTCATGATTATTGGGGACAAAGGGAAAAACAAAATATATAGAGATCCATTAGTTTTGAAAGGAGATCTTAAGAATATCTCAAGCAAATCAATATAAACAGTAGCTCTTTATGTCATTCCCGTCTTAAATATCTCTACTTTAGGAAAAGTAGGCCATATTTCTAGAGCACAAAGCATATTTTAGGTTTCTTGATTATTGCTCTGTCTATCTCTTATGTGTTCAAATATTACAATTCGTTTTCTTTGTATTATCAAGCCAATTATACCAAATAGAATCTCAACTTAGAACATTATAATGGGATCAAAAAAGAACAGTTTTCAATTAACACTGAATTTCAGGTGATAATAGAAACAGCAAAAATTTTAGTGTTGAATTTATAATCTTCAGAATTCTTATAGATAAAATACTGAGTGTACAGTCATGGCTAGAGTATGGAATTATATAATATGGATATAATTGTGGTGATACAAAAACAATAACTAGAAAGGAACCAGAAAAGAGCTAACATGTCACATTAAAATATAAGTAATAGTTTGTCTGCACTACTTAAGTACTAAGGGGTAAATTCCAGAGACAGTGATTTTTCAATTAATTTTCTGCAAAAAGTCATTGAAATGCCTCTAGGCTTATTCAGATCTCTAGAATTGCTTTACAGGCTCTGAACAAGACACATGATTTTCATTTAGCCTAATAGTAAATTTGTATTTGGAAAACTGTAATGGAATTGTTACAGCAAAATTTAGGGGTATTTCTGCTCTTTCTGCAAATTAGGAAACATTTCAAGCTTGCAAGAAAGTATACCTGACATACATTTGTTTTTACTTTCTTTTTCTTCAAATATGTCAACTAAAATAACCTCTTTGTCTAATACTCTCATTGGTTCACTACTATTTTTCATATATCATAGGAAAAAGATGCACTTGATAGCAACATATATTGATTTTTAAAAATTATATACACTTCATTATATATAGGGAAAAACAGTTTTAAAAAGCTGCCAGCTATAATCATAAGATATGACACTGAGGAAACATGGTTTCAAATTCTTACTAATCTCGTAGAAACCAAGCTTCCATCTCTTTTCTTGTACTTTGTGGTATCTGAATTACATTTCAGCTGAAGTGTTTTTCAGAACTTTACACTATCTTCAATATGATTTTCTTTCTATATTTTAAGAAATTAGTATTTATCATGAATTAATAAATTTTGAAAACAATTTTTAAATTTATAAAAATATTATGTGTGCATGTGTGTGTGTCTGTGTATATAAGTGCATTATGTGCAGGTGCCCAAAGAGGCTTATGTCTCACCTTAAAAATATACATTTCCTATACTGATACATACATTTTCATCCAATGATGCTACCTCTATCATTTCAAAGTAAGGATCGGATGCCTTGATTTTGTCTTTTCTTAATCAACACCCCATTCTGATCTTTAGTCCTCTGAAGCATGTCCATATAATTGACAATGCTGATCACCATAATAAAGTATTTATATTCCACCCTCGGGTTTATATTAAGGCATTATTTTAGCAAATAAAGAGATACCTCTGTAATACTAAATTTATTTGAGGGTAGATTTATGTGAAAGTTGTATTATTGAGTGTTGATATTATCTCGTTATGAGTTATCTCCCCAAATCCATGTCCATCCATGTGAACTTCTATTGTTATGTTTTCATTCTAATTTTATTTTGAGTTCTCTATTAAGTATAACATTAGCTGAGAGATTCATTCTGTTGCAGAATCATCTTCTAAAGTAATGCATTACATCACACCCATCAGCTATCTATGAAGGAAATTTAAACATATGTACTGTAAAAGCAGAATATGAAATATGTAGCAAAAGCAATGAGAGAGACATACAGAAAATTCAAGTGATTTCTCTTGTTTCTCATTAGTTAAGACATGAAGATGAATTCTTCCCCACTCTACTATAGCTGTTCATAGTAACTTTCCTCTGAAGAAGACACAGAAAGGAGAAAGATAACATTTGTTCTGCAAAAAGCCTTAAGAACTGTCTCAATCAGATGACCAAAGTAGGCAGTAAGAGAATGGGTCCATTGATCGTATATTCAGATCTCAACAGAGTGTTCTGAAGGGAATGTCTGTCTCTTTTCACCACATATAGTATAATCTGAACAAAACAGTGGAGGATCCCAACTGAGGGACATTCTATAAAATGCCTCTACAGGAATCCTGGAGACTGCTGAGGTATAAATAAAAAAAATATTTGAGCACTTGCCACAGCCAATAAACGGTATTGAAAATATGATTGGCTGCACTATGGAATTACGAGTGAGATTCTGGCACAGTAAAATGTTTGTGACAACTGCAGAGGTAACTCAGGAGTTAAGGGCCCTTGCTACTCTTCCAGGAATCCAGACTTTAGTTCCTAGCACCCACATATTGCTTCATCCTTATTTAAGGAAGATTGCTTACTTATTTTCCAGTCTAGAAGTACACAATTTTTATTTCCACATTGTAGCAACTGCTAGTTAAGGTACTGAAGCACTTTTAAAACACTTCTGAAATGTATAAAACTAAAATACCATTTTATATGACTTCTTACTGTGATCTTCGATGACTACCAACCCTATGAAATTCAATGATCTGCAGCAGTTTTCTAAATTTCTTATCATTGATTATTATTATTCCCCTTCTCTCTGCTTCCTCACCACCCTCTTCTCTCCATTCCATTGCTATTATGGCTTTTACATTTTTATTAACTCATACTTTCTTATTGTCTTTTCATGGAGCTGTGGCAGCTTTGGCTATTTGAAAGTTGACTATCATTTTTGCTAGTAAAATCAGTATGAACTGCACAATTGCTTCCATCAGTATTGTTCAAACAACTATCATGCTGCACAAAAGCTGATTTTAACCAAGTGGGTGTATTCATAGTTCTGGAAGACAGAATTTACCTCTGTAGTTTCAATACTTCTTTCTCCAACACAACACCCTTTACATAGAAATTACCTACACTCAGCATGGGCCTTCCCAAAGAGGTGGCATCTTGTGTTATTATTAATAAAGCCATTTCTGTTCCAGTTCACGACAAACAGCTTTCTGGCAGTGTGATGATCCTAGTGCACACACTTGAAAGGGGACAAGAAAGCTCATTGACATTTGTCTTTATTAATTTGCAGTCATGTTCAAGGCTGAGTAACACTATCTACTTTCTCAATGTTTGTTTTATAATCCAGAACCATATTTCAGTTTTCTCACTCAAATAAGATATTTACTCTGTTTTGTTTAAAATTATATAGTATCTTGTTTGCCTATTTTTCTCTCACCTGCATTAATGTTTTAAATACTACTGACAAGCTTTAGTATGTTTCTTTATGATTAGGCAACGATTTATTTATTATTCTCCAAATTCCAATATTAAACAAAAGTGAAGACCTTCAAAAGAGTTCAGTATTTTTAAGCCTCTGGGGAAAGTGGTAATAGTATTTTACTAATGTTGCTGGAAAATTTAACTTTTACTTAAAGAACATAGTATCCATACTTTCAGCTAGTGACTGAGGTTTGTCAGTGTCTTAAACATTATCACTGTTATTTGTTATCACTTTAAATGAAATGGATATGAATTATATTCAACATTATGTACATTAATTTTCATTGTATTAGAAACAGTGTTCAATTTTATCAGACAAAACTATAAGAATTATGCTTTGAGGCAGACTCACTTCTTAGTAATTTTATTTTTGGATCCAACTTAAGACAATATTGAATAATATATGTAAATTTTAAAAATATAAAAATAAGTCATTAGAAATATGACTCATTTGTGGAAGGTTCTTTGTCAAAAATAATCACATTGAGGCCCATGATTTTGCTTGAAATTTAAAAATGATTTCCATATTTTAAAATTTGTGAACTAGAATGAGAATCATATTGAAAATTTTTATAAAAAATTAAATCACCAAAACCAGAAAATTATTTAAAAATTAAGTTTATGGGGATGAAATATTGACTAATTGTTTCTAAATTCAAAACTTGTGCAAATATAAAGACTTGGCTGTTTACCTCTGAGATAAGGGATTCTGAAAAAATTTGAGTGGAGCACAAAAGTTAGGTTAAGGGAATAACACTGACTCCACTTTGAACTCAGGAGCTCTTATGCTGTATTGTTAATGTAAGAGTAGAGTTGCATATTTTATATCTGTTTCCTGGACTGTGACCTGCCCCAACCCATGACCTTTACATGTATTTAAGACCCTAACCCTCCCTGGCCATGCATAATCACCCTAATTACATGGCAATCACATATTTTGTTGGGTTTTTGTTTGTTTGTTTGTTTTTGTTGTTTATTTTTGTTTGTTTGTTTTAGATGTTTCTGTATATCTGTTTTGCCTCATTGTCTCTTTTTTGTAAATCTGCTTTGCAATTACTTATGTTTACTCCTTTAAAAGACCCAATAAATGGATTTGAGGCTTCTCTCCTTAACCCAACTTAGAAGTCAGTCACTGGCCAAATTTACTATGATATATATACTATGAGATATATATATATATACATATATATATGTGTATATATATATATATAGAGAGAGAGAGAGAGGGGGGGGAGGGAGGGAGGGAGAGAGAGAGATAGGGAGAGAGAGATACAGAGAGAGAGAGGTAGGGAGAGAGAGAGGGGGAGAGAGAGAGAGAGAGAGAGAGAGAGAGAGAGAGAGAGAGAGAGAGAGAGAGAGAGAAAGGATGCTGAAATGCTGAAAAAGATGTGTGTCATGTTTGTAAAACATCCATCTGGAGATGTCAAGAACATAATGCAACACAAGGCAAGATATTCATGAAGCTATAAAACACTTACAAGAAAGTTTCGAATTAGATGGTTTGATTGGCTGTGTGCTATAATTGCCTTTGCTGTACATTTTCATCTACAGGGACAAAATTTGCTGACTCACCAAAATTAGATCAGGTCTCCTGATATGCAGCCCATTTAGTGTTTAAAGGAAGAATATAAAGCATTTACATAAATAATGCAGGCATGTCCACAAGCTTGCTATACAGGAGAAGCAAGATCCAGAATGGAATCTAATGACTTTGTTGCAAATTATTTTTTGTTGTTGTTGAGGAAGGGAAGAGCTATGTTCAAAGAATAAAACATAATAAATGGTAATTTAGAAGCTTAGGGGACAGGTGGAGTCATTTTAAAGTTACAATTTTTTAAGAAAGTGTGTTCAAAGGATTGAGAGCTAATTTGGATTTGTGAGGACGGTGAGGCTGAACTTACAGTGGTTGACATCTGTACCTGTACACTTCCTCCAACCATACCTAACAATTCAGAAACAAGGGCATATTGACACAGGTTGGCAATGAAGTCTCCACTGGACTAATAAATTGAATATGCAAAAATAAAACCATATTAGTTAATTCCACTGATATTTCATTCTCAAATGGAACAAAGGACATTATATTACCAAAATTAGAATAATGATTTCCTTAAGATTTTGAAAACATAATGCTTTTTAGACATACAATTTTATAGTACTGAACTGAAAAACTATATGCATTCAAAATCTTAATCAAAACATTATTTTACCTCTAGAGATTCCTCTGTATAAAATTCATTGTTTAGTTCTGTACCCCACTTTTAATTTGTTTATTTGGTTTGTTGATATTTAATTTTCAGTTCTTTTATATGTTTTGGATATTAGTCCCCTAATCGCTAATGAGAATCTCTAACAGCTGAAAAGCACTTTAAGAAATGCTCACCTTTTTTAGTCAACAGAGAAATGTGAATGCAAATGACTCTGACATTCCATCTTATACTCCTCATCATAATGGCTAATATCAAAAACTAGAGTGACAGCACTTGCTGACAAGGATGTGGAGAAAGGGGAACAGTCATCCATTGCTGTTGAGAGTACAAACATGTACAACCACTGAGGAAATCAATCTGGATATTTATCAGAAAATTGAGAATACATCTACCACAAGACACAGCTATAGTTCCCCTGGTATGTACTCAAAAGATGCTGCACCATACCAAAAGAACAATGGCTGGTCCATCTGTCTGTTTCTATGTCAGTACTATCCTGTTTTTATTACTGTTGCTCTATAGTACAACTTGAGATCAGGAATGAATATATCTCCAGAATATCTTTTATTATATAAAATTATCTTAGCTATTTGGTTTTTTTTTTTTTAATTTTCCAAATGAAGCTGATAATTTTCTTTCATGATCTGTAAAGAATTGTGTTGGCATTTTGATGGGAATTGCATCAAATCTGTAGATTCCTTTTAGCACGATGACCATTTTTACTGTCAATCCTACCAATCCAAGAGCTTGGGGAATCTTTCCATCTTCAATATCTTCTTCAATTTCTTTCATTAAAGACTTGAAATATATTCATACAGGTATTACAATTGCTTGGTTAGAGTTACACCAAGACACTTTAAGGTTTTTCTGGCTATTGTAAAGTATTGTTTCCTTAATTTATTTCTCAGTTTATTTTTCTTTTGTATGAAGAAGGGATACCAATTTTTTAAACTGATTTTGTATCCAGCCCCTTTGCTGAAGATATTTATCAGCTCTAGTTCTTTGGTAGAATTTGTTTGGACATTTATGTATCCTATCATATCATCTGAAAATAGTGACACTTTCACTTCTTTCTAATTTATATCCCTTTGAGCTCCTTAGTTTTCTTATTGCTCTAGCAAAGATTTCAAGTACTATATTGAAGAGATATGGAGACCTTGTCTTCTTCCTGATTTCATTGGAATTGATTTATGTTTCTCTCCATTTAGTATATTACCTCCAGTATGTTTATGTATGTGACTTATATCCCTGACCTCTCTAAGACTTTCAATGTGATTGTGTCTTGGATTTTGTTAAATGATTTTTCAGCATCTAAGGAGATGATCATATACTTTTTCCTTGCAGTTTGGTTTTATGATAGATTACATTGATAGATTTTCTTATATTGTACTACCCTTGGCAAATAATCCAGTTTAAAAACGGGGTACAGAGCTACACAGATAATTCTCAACAAAGGAATATCGAATGAATGAGAAACCCTTAAGAAATGTTGAACTTCTCTAGTGATCAGAGAAATGCAAACCAAAATGTTCTGAGACTCTATCTTATAGCAATCAGAATGGCCTAGTTTAAAAACTCATGTGCCAGTACATGCTGACTAGGATGTTGAAAACAGTTAATAATCCTTCATTGCTGGTGGGAGTGCAAACTTGTACAAGCACTTTTGATATCAATATGGATGTTTCTTACAAAAATTGGAATAGTTCTACCTCAGAATCCAGACATGCCACCACTGGGTATACTCCTGAAAGATGCCTCACCATACAGCAAGGGCATTTTTTTCAACTATATGCATAGCGGATTTATTCATAATAGACAGAATTTGAAACAACCTAGATGTCCCTCAAATAAAGAATGGATAAAGAATCTGTAGTGCATTTATGCATTGGAATACTACTCGGCTATTAAAAACAAGAAAACCTTGAAAGTTGCAGGCTAATGAATGGAACTAGAAATAATTATCCTGAGGTAGGCCAGACACAAAAAAAAACTTGCACTTATAAGCGGATATTAGACACATAATACAGGATAACCATACTACAATGCACAGACCTGAAGAAACAAAATAACAAGGAGGACCACAGGGAGACAGCTTAATTCTCATTCAGAAGAGCAAATGGAATAGACACTGGAAGCAAAGGAAGAGAAGGAACAGGACTGGAGTCTACCATAGAGATCCTCTGAAATCTTCTACCCAGCCAGGGATCCAAGCAGATGTTGAGACACACAACCAAACTTCGCAATCGAGCACAGTGAGTCTTATGGAAGATTTGAGGTATAGAAAGAGGGGACGGAAGCTCCACAAAGGGACCAATGAAGACAACAAATCCAGGTAGAGGAGGGGGTTGCTGCAGAGACTGAGGCTCAAAGGACAAAGTATGGTGAGGCAGCATAGTCTCCTTGTGGGTCCCATAATATGGGAAGTATAGAATACTTTTGACATGGACTCTGGCACCCACATGTGGTTACATCCCCCTGCCAGGCCACAGAGAAAGAAGACACAGGTACACAGGTAGTACAGATGAGACTTGATAGCCTGAGGTCAGATGTTAGGTGAGGAGGGCTCCCCTCTCTGAAGACTAGAGGAGCAAGGGAGAAGGTGTTAGGAAAGAAGGGAATGGGAGGTGATGAAGGAGGTGGGTATAATCAGGATGTAAAGTAAAAAACTTAAAAATAAAATAAAATGTGGTACATTTACACAATTGAATACAATGGAATACAGTTCAGCTATGAAAAACAAGACATCATGCTATTTAAAGATGGAACTAGAAAGGAAAATACTGAGGTAAGACAGATCCAGAGAGATACATACAATTGGTACTCATAATAGACATTAGCCATAAAGTACAAGAAAACTGTGTTACACTACTCAACCCAATGAAGCTAAGTAACATGGAGGACCCAAGGGAAGATGTTTTTATCTCACTCAGAGGGAAAATAAAAAAGACATCTTAAGTAGATGGAAGAAAGTGTGTGTGGGTGGGACTGGGAGGAGAGAGAAGATGGCACTTGGATCAGATGAAAGTAACAAATCAATACATTAATAAATGGGAAATAGTATCTGGCTGTAGAAAAACATTGTGATTACTCTTTTTTAAAGATTTTTTAGTATATTTTCTATTGCTTAAATGTAATAATTATTAGAAATGTAGAGTGAATATTGTAGTAATAATGACATTACTTTTTATGATTTTGCAATGCTATTTTACTTTAAATTGTCTCCAAATTTAACATTAATAATTACATATCTCTTTTGTTCTCATGTATTGTTTAAACAGTAATGTGGCATCATGTGATGTACTTTCTACAAAGACAAATTATGACTGGGGTAGTTGAAAACATATATTTCTCATTTAGGGAATCCAATTCCATTTCTCACACTGACTTTGCATGGCTCACCTCATCCTAGGACTCCAGCAATAGCTAATCGGCTAGATATACCTTCAGACCTCCAAAAAACCTGTGCTTCCCTTATTTAAACTCACTCAGAGTCACATAAATATAAACAGAATGTAAAAGTAAATCTTAAAAGAAAATAGTCTGAATTTTAGGAGCATATATTTCATAAATAGCTGCTTTATTCCATTTTGGCGACCTACTTTGATCTGCAGACAATTATATTCGATTCATATTTAAGTTTCACAGCTTCACAAGGGAAGGGAGTTAAAATATTGTCAGATGCATGCTAGGTTTTGGACAAGTGAGAACAGGATTATGGCAATTTTGGCTGAATGATGGCCTGAAATTAAAAACAAGATAGAAAGGAAATGAAACTAAATAATTGAGATAAAAGGACATCATGGATTAAATGAGATTTACTTTGAGGTGATGACTCACATATTCAAAGCTTTTTATCAAATCTTGAAATAAAATACAGGTAATTTTACTGATGAAGAAAAAAGCCACTCAGATGATTGTGAAAAAGACTGAGTAATGTTTCTTTAAATTATAAGACTTTGATTTTAGACAAAATACTTTGACTTTAGAGAAAAAAATTATGCATTTTAATTTTTCAAGTTCTATAGTGGAGGAAAAGGCAATGAGTTAAAGAGAAAATCAGATATATAAGATGTTGAAAAGTTGATTTATAATCTCTCACATATATCATGAACTATAAACTTATTTTCATGGAGTAAAAATGTTTAATTTTAAGTAGTTTGTTCTTGCAGAAGAGAGTAGCTTGTCCAACTTCCACAGATTTCCATGTGCCACAGGGAATCCTTACTCAAAAAAAATGAATGGGATTTTCTTTTTTTTTTCTTATCTCATTATTTTCCCCTTTTCATAAACTGTCCGTGAGCACAATTCTGTACTTTTGTGTGTACAAACACAAAATATGCACTTGCAAAGCTTCTAAGAGAAGTCCATTACAAGCAATGAGGTAAACAAATGGTCCTGGCTTGCTTAATCTAGAAGGCAATTGGAACTCTGATTTTCTACTTAAAATTTCATTTTTTTTTTTGAAACCTCTGGCAAAGAAATCTGTTTGCTAATTAAATATTAGACTTCAAGTTTGCGTGATATGTGCATTTCACTGAAAACCAATTACCCAATGATCAGAAAAACTAATTTGCTAACGCAATAACAAATATATTTTACATTTGTCTGTATGTGGGTCTGCATGTTTAAATGTGTGAAAGCTGACATACATGAATCAGAGAACAACTACAGACGTCTGTCCTCCTACCTTGTTTGAGAGATGATCTCTTTGTTTTACACTATTGTATATGCCAAGTTACCTGGTTTGTGAACTTCCAGGGATTCTCCTGGATTTGTCTTTTCTATCAGCAGAACAGTATTGGGATTATAGAAATATCCTACCACACCCACTTTTCATGCTTTATGAAGATCTGAAATTAAGTCTTCAAGATTTTGGAGCAGCAAATACATTAACCCATTGAGCCATCTCCCTAGTGCCATATCAACTGTTTTACAGTTTATGTGTACTTACGTGTAACATGTTAAAGCCAATGTCTACTATACAAGTTTTTTTTTTTTTAATTCTGTGACTTCATTTGAATCCTTTTTATGAACATATTTGCCAAGTGCCTTTTCTGGATTCTGTTTCTGTTTCTATTTTTCAGTTAAAAAGTATTAATCTACGATGCAGAAGATCTAGCAGTCACTAAGCCAGGCATGGTAGCATAGGCCTTTAGTCACAGCACTCAGAAGGCAGAGGTAGGTAGAAGCCAGTCTAATTTATGTAGTAAGTTCCAGGAAAGCTACAGCTATATAAAAAGACCATTCCTAAAAATAAGAAAATAAATTACATGTGGGAGTAACTAAACCATAACTTTTCAGAATTAAGGCTCACATCACAAGATAGAACCCATACATGACACTGTTTTGGTGACCTTGGACCTGAGATCAAATAGCCCAGAGGACTAGAGCAAAACCAAATATTTCTATGTGAAGAAAAGGAAAAAAATGTTGTGATAAAATGTTGTATCCATTTTTTCTTTTGGGGCTTACAGAGTACTTACTTATACCAAAGAGTTTAGAATTTAGGTGTAAAGATTCCATATAAGCACCAGCTTGACTTCTTAATAATCAATGAATTATATAGTAGTTGTCGTCACCAATGTGGCCCCACTCACAGTTTGTGAAGAGCAACATTTTTTTCATTCATTCATTCTTTCTTTTTTTTTTTTTTTTTCAAGACAAGGTCTCTCTTTGTTAGCCTTGGATGTCCTGGACTCACTTTGTAGACCAGGCAGGTCTCAAACTCACAGTGATATGCCTGCCACTGCCTCCCAAGTGATGGGATTAAAGGCTTATACAACAACCTATGTTGTGACCATAATAATCAACATATAAAACAGTAAGAACTATGAAATGACCAGAGTCAGGTTCATGCATGCAATAAGTTAGAACATAGTGTCAAGATACATCATTGAAGAAAACAATGGATACTTCAAAAATGGTGGTGACCAGAGCATACTATATCTGAGAGGTAGAAGATCAGAGACTGCAGATCCCATGAGTAACCTCGTGTATGACTCCAAAATACAGATGTTGGTGTTTCCTGGACAGGAGAGGGTCCCAGAATCTGGGGACACATATTTCCAGACCTCCCATGGCTGTCTTCTATGTCCAGATATGGAACGCAGTCCTTGAATCATGGTCCCAGGCACATTCTACACATTTGAGCATGTATTCCCAGTTCCAGAGGTCTTCCACTCCAGAAATTAGATTTCAGATTCCTCTCACTTCCCAGACATCAGTGCCTGGATGGATACTGGTGTCCTTATCCCAACTGGCAATACATGATTCTATTGGTCCCTTGTGGTGACCCACTGAACAGGAGGACATAGGGTCCTAGTTCTAACTGGTGGAACCCATCTGAATCTGGGTGCTGAGAGTAAAATTTCTGCTCAGCAGAAAATCACTGCATAGCTTTCTCCACTGATTCCTATTCCTCTGGATTTCCCCTGCCACTCAGAAGATTCAGTACTCCAGTAAGTGCAGATCCAGACTTCAGTTTAGTTCTCTACTATATGTCTTGAGAAGACCTGCAGGACCCCACTGGCTCACGAAAGCCTACAAAACCCAGCAGATCCAGAAACAAGCCGACAACACTAGAGACAACAGGATGGATAAAGGCTCTCTTAAGAATACAACCAACAAACTCCAGGAAAATATGACTGCAGGAGGAACCTTCCCCCCACAATACTGGATAGTCTATTGCAGCTGAAACACAGAAAAATGACCTTACATATATGTCTATGAAGTTGTTAGAGGAATTTAAATAGGAAATTAATAAATTCTCTGAAATAAATAGAGGAAATTCAATCAAACAACTAGACACCATCAAAGACATACAGGAAAATCCAATCAAACAAATGAAGGAGATGAATAAAACATTTCAAGATCTGAAATCAATAAAGAATACTTAGACTGATAAAATCCAAGAGATGAAAAACATACAGAAGCAGGAAGAATGTACTGCCAAACTCTGTCAAGATAGGGTAAACAAGTCCTCAATAGTTTGTGCCTCACAAAAAGTCTGTCAGCTATATTGGCCCAGAAAGAGGAGATGGTACTCCAACATTATAGACAATTTTGGGTGACTATTCAGTCAGCAAACTGTCTCTATCTTCTTCACATTTGGGAAGCTGCTAACCTTCACTTCCTGTATACCCTGGTAATTAACTTTGTTCCTTCTCAAGTCTCTGATGGGGTTGAAGACCAGATAATTTAGCTTTACAATTAAGCCTAGTTGTTTAAGGGATAAAATACTGTTCACATTGAATACCTTCTTCTAGCCTTTTAGTCTCAGGTAATGTCTATCTTTGTGGCTGCAGTTTATTTCTTATATGCAGCAAATTGTTGGGTTCTATTTATGAATCCATTCATTTAGTCTTTTTCTTTTTCTTGGAGAGTTTAGTCCATCGGTGTTGAGAGAGACTAATGACCAGTGACAGTTAGATACTTCTCTTTTGATGATGATTGTCAGAGTGTGTTTGTGTTCTTGTCTAAATTTGGTTGCTAAAGTGCAGGTATCTATTTCTCAGGTGTAGTTAGTCTACTTTGGTTGAAGTTTTCATTCCAGTAAAATCTGTTGGGCTAGATTTGTAGCTTGATTTTATATATATTAATATATACTAATGGAATATCTTGTTTTCTCAACTATAGTTATTGAAATCTTTGCTAGGTATAGTAGTCTGGATTGGCATCTGTGGTACATTAGAGTTTGCAAAACCTCTTCCAGTCTCTTCTGGATTTTATGGTCTCTGCTTAGATGTTGGTGTAATTCTAACAAGTTTGACATTGTATGTTACTCAGCCTTTTTCTCTTGCCACTTTTAATATTTTTCTCACCTCTGTACATTTAATGTTTTGATTATTATGTGGTAAAAGTTTTTCTTTTCTTGACTACTCTATTCAATGTCCTGTAGGCCTCTTGTGCATTTATATGCATCTCTTTCTTTAATTTGGGGATTTTTTTTTTTTTTTTTTTTTTTTTTTTTTTTTGGTTTTGTTGAAAATATTTTCTGGACCTTGGAGCCACACATCTTCTCTTTCCTCAATTCCATTTATTCTTGTTTTGTGTTTTCATGTTGTCATTGATTATCTTTTGTATGTTTGGGTAGAGGAATTTTTTAGATTTAACATTTTCTTTGATGGTTGCATCAAATTTTTCCATTGGGTCTTCCACCCCTGACGTGGTTTCCTCCATCTCTTGTATTCTATTAGTGATGCTTACCTCTACAGTCTCTCTTTTCTCTAAGTTTTTTCTTTTCATGATTTCCTCAGTTGTGCTTTTTTATTGTTTCTGTTTTTATTTTTCATATATTGAGTCATTTTATTGCTTTCCTTTTCCTGATTCTTTGCATATTTGTGAATTTCTTCCAGTGATTTCATTTCCCCTCTATAGGCCTCTCTTATGTCCTCTCTAAGGGTCTCAATTTGTTTGGCAGTGTCTTCCTGTATGTTGTTACAGATTTTATTTGTTTCCTCTGTTTTCATCTTCATAAGGAAAGATTTGAGGCCATTTTCTTTTGGTTCAGTTGTATTAGAATGTCCAGGGCCTGTTGCTTTGTGAAAATTGAGGTCAGGGGATGTCACATTATTTTGGCTTTTGTTGTTTGTTTTTATTTTTGCCTTTAGCCATATTTCTGTCTCTGGCATTGTATGGTAGTTTCTGGTGTCCCTCATCAGCCTTTGAGAGCAACTTATAGGTGATTGGCTATATATGGAGACCCCTTGACTTCAGGAACTAGGACACCCTTCTGTGGATCAGCAGGGTGACTGGAGTTCAGACCCAAGAATTTTCCTTGGGCCTGGCAGGTGACCTGAGCTCAGATCTACCTGTGTTATCTGCAGGTGTCTCCTCTCAGCATGGAGACTCACACACTGTTATTTTGTGACCCACAAAACATTGAGCATTATATGCTGACCCTTGGCAAGTGGCCAGATGATGGAGAATACGTGTACACCTGCAGGTACCAGGGAACATTTCTGTGGACTAGGCAGTGACTCAAGGCAAGGTATACCTGTTTTCCAAACCATGTGTTCCCCTCTTACCTGAGAAACATCTCAGTTTGGTCCTTCAGTCACTGTGCAGTCACTGATGTCCTGCTTATTAGACACAGATTGTGATTGGTGCAGCCATATTGGATCCTCCTCCTTACTCTAATATTTTATTTTAAGATCTTTTTAGGCTCCTGTGAACAGTGCTGTTCCATTTGTTTTTTCACCCATAAGTTGTTCATTTGTAGATGAGAAGATTAATGTTATCTTTATTTGGTTAAAACAAACAAACAATAACACTAAAGATACAAAAGACAAACATCCTAACTTAAAAAAAAAAAACCTATGTAATTAAACATAGAATTATCAAAAGATCTAATAAAATTATCAAGAAACATTTAAAAGAATATTTCGCATCTGAGTGATTAGGCTAATGAAAATTAAAAATAATTTGAGGTTTCATATTTCCCTAGTAAGAACGGTTGAGATTAATAAAACAAATAACAGGAGATGTTGGTTAGGATTAGGGGGAAAGGAAAGACATATTTACTATTAGTGCAAGTGTGAACTGGTACAGCCATTAGGGGCATTAGTGTGGAGATTCTGTCCCCCTCCACCGAAAACTGAAATCCAATCTACTACTACCTTACTATGTTAAGAAACATGCTACGTGTAGTAACCTACCACCTCTGCCTCTTATACTTTTTTATGTCTATTCTAAAATAGTCCCTGGGCCCCATGAAGAGGAAATATATATATGTGTTCTATTTAGTACTAAAAATTCAGCAGTCTTTTATTTGAATCTTATTCCATTGTGGTTCTCTGTGTAGGTGTTGTGAGCAGCCTTGCTAAATAGAGGTGAAAAGTCATTAGGCATTAAACTAATAGTATTTCTGTTCCTCAAACCAGTAGGTCCTCTACTTGGGCCTCTGGCCTGTCTAGTCAAAACCCTTGGCCCAATAATGATACCAGGTATCATTATATATATTATTTATATAATAGAACAAAACTTAATTTCAATCAGAAAGTAGTTGATTCTTCCTATATGCTCTTGCCACTATTAAAAAAGAAAGTGTGTCATCAAAACAGTCATTATCATAGCACATGCTTTAAAGTTGGGTAAGATTATTACTGATGATTACTTTTTTCCTCTCATATTGTGAATAGCATCTAAGAGCACTATATAAGCTGTCCAGGAGTTATGGAGTTTCCAACTCAGTCGTAGTTTGATTCTCCATCTTCTATGATTAAGTATGGAGTGTCTAGCAATAGAATATTACCACAAAGTTCTGGAGAGTAACCAAAATCATTGACAGTAGCCTATCAAATTTAGCAGTTTTGACATTTCAGTGGACACCAGCTCCAAAAAACCATTCGTGGCATGGGGTTTCTAATATTTTATTCTGTGGTGTTATTAGGATAATTCCATTGTAATTCCCACATATATTAGGTTGTATTATATCTTAGTATATCTTATATTATAGTATACACCCAGAATTATTGTTTCTAGCTTTATCCATTTAACTGAATATTTGAACCTAGGCCAGTCATAAAGGCATGCATAAGATGTGTACAATCACAAGCAAGTCCAAAACCAATAGGGGAAGTTATGTGGGCATAAAGTCCTTCTACCTCTATTTGAGGAGCTACATGGAATTGGTAGTTGCTGGGAGAGTGAATGTCTATTTTTTTTAAAACTGTGCTGCTGCTGGGTGGACCACACTTCAGTGGAAAGCCACATAGTCAAGAGCATATCTGCATGACATTTTAATTTGATAGGCTTTAAAGGAAATGTACAGTATGGTGGAGAGGGAATGAAGTACAAGTGAGATAGAGATGGAGACTGTGGAGAAGCTCTTAAGAAACTGCTTAAAGAAAGAAAGCACATTGTAGACGTCAATGTTAATTTAAAAAATCACCAAGAGAATATAAACAAGAAATTTTTATTATTTCAAGACAGAATAAAAATGTTAAAACAGTTAGTGAAAAGGAATAAATCAGTGTTAAAACCAAAATCACCCAAACAAAGCAAAAGAACCCTTCATTTGTTTATTTATTTATTTATTCACTTTACATCCTAGGTGTACCACTATCTTTTCTCACTTCCCAGTCCACCCTCCCTCCATCTCCCTCCTCCCTCTCCCTCACTCCTCAGAAAGGGGCAACCCCACATCTCATCAATCCCAGCTCATTAAGTCATATCAGGACTGAATGTGTCCTCTTACCCTGTGGCCTGGCAATGCATTCTCACCAGTGGGTAGTGATAAAAATGCTGGCAAGTGGGGCCATGTCAGAGTCAGCCCCTTCTACCCTTACTGGAGGACTAGGGACAATCAGGCAGGAATTCAAGGCAGACTCTGAGGGAGAAACAGATGCAAGCACCATAGAGGAGTGTGGCTTACTGGATCACTCCCTGTCACTTGCTCAGATTTCTTTCAAGAACACTCCAGGAAAACATCCCAGATGTGAGACTACTCATAGTGAGTTGAACCTGACAATGTTAATCATCAATCAAGGAAATGTACTTCAGGCTTGCCCACAGACCAGTCTCCTGGGGTTACCTTCCCCCGCCAAAACCAAAGAATGGGTTCTGACCTTCAAGAAGAAAGCAAAGAAGATATATCTCCATTATATATTATATTAATGTTAATATTTTAAATAGTAAAAATGTTACAATTTTTTCAGAAGTTCATTATTTTCTTACTATAATAATCAAATAAAATGAAATCCGTTGCAAATAAGGAGCATTGAAAAGCAGTATCTTTCATTCCTATTCCCTTTCGCATTGCAAAAACACATAGGATTTTTCTTTCATTTATGCCAATAAGTGAATAACATTCATAATGATCACCAAGGGTTTTGAAGTTGGGAAATGATCCCATCTCCATTCACCCGACTTTTCTTTCCTTTCATACAAATTCTTTCCTTCATGTTTTCACTTTCTCCTCTTTCTCTGATGCCAGAGTATGTCAGGAGAATCTGTCATTCTCCCTATTTGAGAGCACCACGATGACTGAAAATTGTAGAAATAACAGACTATCATTTAAAAAATGCTTTTTAAAATTTATTTAGTTATTTATTTGTTCATTCATTCATTCACTTTTCATCCTGTTCTTAGCCCCATCCCTCCCTTACCTTCTAGCATCACCCTCCTTCCCTCTTTCCCATACCCCCTCCCTATTCATAAAAAAGAGAAGCCCCCATTCCCATCCACCCCAGCTCAAGTCGTATAGAACTGACCTTCTCCTTTTTTAAAAAAATATGTAGCTTATTTATTATAATTTATTCACATTACATCCCTATTGTTATCCTCTCATTATTGTCTCCCCATTCCCACCCTGCCTTCCTCTTCTGTCTGTTCCTCTCACCTGGACTTCTGATAAGTACCAAAGCTGTCTGACAATCAATATCTAGAAATCAATATCTATCATATCCTGTCATTAGGTCTCTTCAGGATAGCCTGCACTCCCTTCTTCTGTGTGCCTGCTAATCTATCTTCCCAAGGGACAGTGACCAAATTATGGGCACCATAGTGCATGTCAGAGGTTCAGCAGCAGTCTCCCCCGACGACATGGAGAATCAACAGGCAACTCAACTCTTATATCTGAACAAGTCATCTTGGTTCCCTGAATGCCTTGTCCTTGGTTGGTGTACCAGTTGTTAGAGGCCCCTACATGTCCAGTTCTGCAGGATTTGATGGTCTCCCTGTGGAGCTCCTACTCCCTTCAGGACCTTCCATGCCCCAGCTCTTCCCTACAGCTCTCATCACTCTGCCCATGGTCAAGCGTTGAGTTCCAGGATCTGTCCTGATCCTCCACTGGGTGGAGTCCTTCATAGCAGATCTATTTTAGGCTAATATCCACTTATAAGTGAGTGTATACTATGAGTGTCTTTTTGCATCTGGGTTATCTCACTCAGGATGACCTTTTCTAGTTCCATCTATTTCCCGCAAATTTCAAGATTTCCTCTTTTTTTGGGGGGGAGGGTTTGTTTTGTTGTTTTTAATTTTTTTGAAATTTTGAAATCTTTATTTTGTTATTCTTTTTTTTTTACTTTTTACATATATACTTATATTATTACATGTATACACTATAAACTACTTACAGCAAGAAGAACCATGACACAATCAGAAATTACATAAATGTTACATTCTTAGTGTTTTGGCTACTTGTATTTTGCGGCCATGAAGAAAACATTTTTCCTATCTTGGTATATCTAAAATTATGAATGTAAATCAATATTTATCATATCTTGTCATTATCAACCTAAAACCTATATTTATAGTTAAGCTTAAGTTTTTAGGGTTTCAGATGTCTTTAGGTCTAATTTCCTTGTTTTTAATAGCTGAGTAGTATTCCATTGTACCCTGTGGCCTGGTGAGACAGTCTGACCTGTAGAAAGTAATTGGAAATCTGGGAAGAGAGGGCATGTCAGAGACAGTCCCCTCTACCCTTACTAGAGGACCCATATGAAGCCTGAACTGCCAGCAGCTACATGTTTGTAGGAGCCCTAGGTCCTGTCCATGCAAGAGGATACAAGCATAGCAGAATTAATAGTGTCAGGTGTTGGCTCTCCTCCATGGGGTGCGTATTAAGTTGGGCCAGAGATTGGTTGGATACTTGCTCAGTCTTTGCTCTATCTGCTCTATTGCTATTACTGCAAGCTTTGTAAACAGGTTGAGTTTCGAGCCTAAGCTTTGTAGGTGGGTTGGTGTTCCCCTCCCTCTGCTAAGGGACTGGTCTCATTTAGGGGATGGTTTCTTCAGTCTCTGTGGCTCCTAGGTTACATTTTAAAAAGATTTAATTTTAAGAATTTAAATAGAATTCACAGTACAACTATGTCCTTGTTCTTATGGTCTGTAGGATGTAATGTTTGCTTATAGTATACAAAAGTGCAAAATAGCTGTGATTTATGGCAATCTTCATGTATTAGGAGACCATGGTATCAGTTGTTAATATGCTGGTCTGCTCACAGAAATATAAAAATGTTTATAGCAATGCTAGGAATCTTAAGTTGTACTAGTTTACATTTATAAATAAATTTTGGGGACAATGTTTTCTGCTATCAATATCCATGGCACAATATAAATCATTTTGTAAAAGTCTTTTAGTTTACTGCCTTTTTTTGTTTAGCCAAACACTTGCAGTATGAAAGCCACAATTTTGAAGTCAATCACACTAACTCAGGGTCTCATTCACTATTTGACTTCTCATCTAATTTTTCTTTTGACATGTTTTCAGTTGTACTGAAATTACTTAGTAGAATTTTATTTTTAAATCTTCAGTATACTTTTTTTTTCTATGAGCTTGTAAGCTTTTAAAAATAAAAATACCTTAACTCTTCTGCATGCTTCATGGAAACCAAACATCGAGAATAAATTACTTAAAGAGCAGTGTGTATACAACTTTGGTAAAGATAGTGGCTAAGAAAATGTAATGCAGTACAGTATAATGCCTTGCTTAAATTTGATAAAAAAATAAGTATGAAGTTTTTATAAAAAGTTAAAAAAACTAACAAACCATAGTAAGCTTTCTTCCTATGTATGATATGTCAATTTATTATTTTTTGAAGTGAATATAAGGGATGTTAACTTGATTTCGGTTGAATAGTCACAGAAACTGAAAAAAAAAATCCAATATTTTTATACTTGCTTCATATATGTTGGTTGTCTTTAACACAAAATATCAGAACTGACATTACAAAATTTGTTAAGGAGCTAAAAAATCTGTGTCTGAGATTTTCAGCGCCTACTAAAACCTGAGACTATGATTTTGGTTGTGAAATGAGATGTATGAAGTGTGGCTCTGCTTTGCTACTTAAGGGAATACTTTCTGAGATTTGACAGTGATCTACTCTGAGTAAAGAGAAAAAGAGCAGAGAAGTTAGAACATCATAAAAAATTAACTTCCTACCAATTTTAAAGTTTTGGTCCTTTAACATTTTGGTAAATATATATGATGAGAGGGCCAATTTGAATTTTACATAACACTCCTTTGTACATTAAATATGAACACAAGTACTGATGAGGGCAACAGTGTTATAATTTACTATGCCTACATCGTTATTTGATGAAATGTTGTATCTATGAAAATCCAGTTCCTTTACTTTTTTTATTATTTTTTTAACTTTCAAGATTATAATAAAGTTAAATCATTTACCCTGTTCACTGTTCTTTCTCCAACTCATTTCATGTAACTCTTTTCTCTGCCTCAAATTCATGGCCTTTTCTTTTCTTCAACTATGACTACATAAATCTGTTTATATATACAAAAACATGCATTGCTCGTTCTACAATGTAAATTGTATGGGTGTGTTTTCACAGGTACTGTGATTAGATAAGCAATTGTTGTCCTCCCCCCAATCTATTTATTCACTTTTCAGCATTCCTTAGTCATCTATAGTTCTTGGAAGAATCATGAGCTTTCCCCCTCACAACATACACCCTTGGTATCATCCTTCTTCAGGTCTATGTGATACTTCATGGATATAGTGTCTCTGACACTATAGGAGATACTCTATTCCAAGAAACTTCCTGGTCATCTGCCTTTTACAGTCTTATCACCTGCTCTTCTCCAATGGTCTCTGAATCTTAATTACAAGAGTTGAGCTGTGGATATATAAGTTGGAACCGAGCTCCACAATTCTGCACATTGACTGGATGTGGTTTTCTATAATGGTTCATCTAATGCAAAGAAACACGTAATTTGGTGCTTAGGGGTGAGGACAATACTTATCAGCAAATGTGCAGATACAAATTTAGATAGTAGTTAGAGATTATGCTGGCCTAATAGAGTCTGTAAATTGCTTTTTAAGATCCATGACTGTACTACCTCCAAATATTTTGTTGGCTTACTATTACATGGCATAGTTTCCCTCTTGTGAGCAATTCGTAAGACTAATTTTAGAGTTTTTGGTTGCCATCATGAGATCTATGCTACTATAACATATGTAAACTTATTATGTCATTATTGTGGTTCATAGATTCAACCTGGATAGAACTATTTGTTCCTTCCCTCATTTGGAAGCTTTGATTGAGTTTTCTGGTATCTTGAAAACTATTCTTATGAGTGGAGACTGTGTTTCAGATCCAATATATCTTGAGTCCTCTGGGCCCTGAGTTTGAAATGTATGGTGTCTTTAACTAGAGAAACCTACATTTAACTTCTGGGAGCAAAACAATGGCTTCTGCCTTAGGAAACACTTGTACAACTCAGACTAACAACTCCAAAGATGATTTATAAGGCTAAGTATTAGAGAGGTTTTGTTGTTAGTTTGTTTTTATTTTTGTTTTTGTTTGTTTGTTTGTTTTTGGTTTTAGTTGTTGTTGTTGTTTTTAGACAATCTATTGCTCTTGTGGGGAACATTTTTAGCCAAGATGAGAAGTATTCACTTTAAATTATATATGTATTGATATATGAAATCATGCATGTAGCGTAGGTTTATATAATAGCATAGCATTTTCCCATTTATTCCTTCAGAACACTTGTATCTTACTCGTGTTCTATTTCTGACCTCTTACAGCCATGCTGCTGCTTCAGCACTGATCCACTTTCACTTCCTAGGTTTCTACAATTACTCTAGGTTATATTCTCACATATGAAGATAAAAAGCTAGGAGCCTCAGATGAGAAAGAATTTATAAAATGTGCTTTTCTGACTCATAATTAACTCGCTCAATGAGGTCTTTTCTAATTCCACTCATTGACAAGATAATTTCAAGACTTCATTTTTTCCTTTATGTGTGAATTGTATTCTATTATTTATATGTACCACATTTTCACTAACTATTTGCCGGTTAAGGAGTATTTATGTTGTTTCTATTTCCTAGCGATTATTAACAGGAAAACAATGAGCATGGATGAACAAATTTCTATGGAGCAGCATGATGGATCCTTTGGCCAAGTGCAGAGGAGAAGTACGGCTATGTCATATGATGGATTTATTTTTTTAACTTTTTGAGGATTGTCCATGTTGAACTCCAGAGTGGTTGGCCCGGTTTTCAATCTCAGCAACAATGAATAAAGGTTGCTTTTTGATCATAGTATTTCCAGCAATTTGTTCCAGCAATCCCAGCCTGCAAGAAAAATCGAGTCAGGAGGGTTCACCTGAAAGAGGGAGTGGGGATTGAAAGTAGGATACAGAGATGTGAGAAATAACGAATCATGTCAGGACATTTCAGATCAAGATTCTCTTTAATGCCTGACTAGTAAGAATATAGAGAAAGCAAGGTCAATTCTAATCTCACTCACCCTAATCTCAGGCAAGAATACAATAGCCTGAATCCCTTCCAGTAGAACTTCCTAGTTCTCTGAGTAGTTCCCTGTGAGAACTTCCTTGATTCTCTGGGTGGTTCCAAGTTGGGATTTCCCTACTTCTTTCAAAGGTAAATAGTCCAGGGATAGCCTAGAACACAAGACCTCGTGAGACAAAGGCCAGCAACTCGAAGGGCACAGCCTAAGCACAGGATTTCTGACATGGCAGAATTTGGCATGGCTCCTGCAGCAATTGCTGTTAATTGTTTTGTTGAACTTGTACTTTTGATTAAGTTAACATGAAATCTCAAAGTTCTCTTGATTTGCATAATTGACAGGGATTTTGAACATTTTAAGACATGTTTTAATCATGTAAATGTTTTAATCATGTAAACTACTTTATTAGAGAAACTTTGCATCAGATCTCAATCTCATTTTGGGAATGGACAATTTTTTTCTGTTTCTGTTGTTGTTGTTAATTATTAAATGTGTAGCTGAAAAATACTCCTTCCCTTTCTGTGGACTACCTTTTAATTGGCTTGATTCTTTAGAAGTGCAGAAGTTTTTAGCTTTATGAAGTCTCACTTGTCAATTGTGGATCTTCATTCTTGGGTAAATGGAGTCTTCTTCAAAAAGTCTTCTTTTATAGAGAGCACTGCCAATGCTTTATTCTAGAACTTCCAGTGTCTCAAATTTTACATTTTGGTCTTTGATTATATTGGAGTTAGTTTTTGTGGAAGGTAATAGATGTTAGCCTAATTTCATTTTTTTCTACAAGATACTCAGTTCTCCCAGCATTATGTTTTGAAGTAGCAGTCTTTTCTCTAGTATTTTTGGCATGGTTTTCAAGTATTAGACAGTTGTACTTTTGTGTCCTTATATGTGTTGTTAACTGCATGGAAAAGTTATTGAGTTTTGCATGTTGTCTTTGCATCATGCTACAGAAATTATATTTTATAGAAGTTCCTGGCACAATTTTTAAAATCCATGATTCATGATTTTATGTGAACTAAAGTTGGAGAGACTTGTGGTATTCTTTTTTTATTCACATATCTTTAATTTTCTTCTTTTGCCTTATTGTTCAAACCTGCACTTTGGACACAATTTTTTTTAAAAAAAGTGGTAATACTGAAAACCCTGAGTCATTGTTTATTTCAATGAGATTGCTTCAAGTTTTTCTCAATTTATAGTGATGTTGAGCTGGGTTTATTGTATATATAACATTTTACTATGGTGAAGTATGTTTCCTCTAGTCCTACTTTCTCTAGTTTTGTCATTAGAGATGTTGTGTTTTGTCAAAGACTTTCTAAATTTATTAATATGATCATATGATTTGTAGTTCTGTCCATTCATAGGCTTTATTACACTTGATAACTTGCATATACTGAAGCATCTCTGCATCTGTGCATAAAGCCAACTGTCATGGTGGCTAATCTTAGTAATGTGTGTCTATATTCAGCTTGCAAGTATTTTAATGGGTATTTTCAGTCTGTGGTTATTGGTTATATTGTCATGCGTTTTTCTTTTCTCTTCTGTTCTTTTCTCTTTCTTTCTTAATTTCTTTTTTTTTTTTTTTTTTTTTTTTTTTTTTTTTTTTTGATTTTTCAAGACAGGGTTTCTCTGTGTAGCCTTGGCCATCCTGGACTCACTTTGTAGACCAGGCTGGCCTTGAACTCACAGCGATCCGCCTGCCTCTGCCTCCCGAGTGCTGGGATTAAAGGCGTGCGCCACCACGCCCGGCTCTTTCTTAATTTCTTATAGCTTGACCTGGTTTTGGTACTATAATGTCTGGATATATAGAAAGACATTTTGTGCTCCTCTGATTAGTTTAAGATGGAAAGATGGATTCACTGTAGATCTTCATTGAATGTTTAATAAAATTCTGGTGTGAATCCACTTAGCTTTCGGCCTCTGATAGTTCGAAGCTGTTTTTAATTATATTTCATTCTCCTCATTTCTACGGGTCTGTTTAAGTTGGTGACTTTTTCTTGGTTTAATTCTGACTGTTTGATTTAATCTAGAATTATTTTTGTTTTTGTTTAGTTTTCCAACCTACTGGAGTATAGACTTATAAAGTATTACTTTCTGTTTCCTCTTTATGACTGATTCTGTTAATTTGGGTATCTTTACTTAGTTGTTTCACGTGTCTGTCAATCATTTACATCTTCTCAAAGAAACAGCTTTAAGATCCTTTGTCCTTTTTTTTTTTTTTTTAATTAATCAATTTTTCTTTGACTTTTGTTATTTCTTGCTATTTGTTAAATTTGATTTTAGGTTTTTCTAGTTTTTCCACATTTTGAGTTAATCATTATGTCATTTCTTTAAGCTCTCTTAAATACTTTAACATAGGCACTTAGAGCAATAAATATTTTCTACTAGGACTGCTTTTAATGTGTACTAGTGGGGCTTTTTTTTTTTTTTTTTTTTTTTTTTTTCTGTTTTCATTTTAACTAGCTTCAGGAAGTAATTTTTTTTTTTTAATTTTTCCTTTTATTTTTCTTTTACACATTTATCCAGACTACAGTTTCCTCTCCCTTCTCTCCTGCAAGTCCCTTCCTTTACCTTTCCTGCCCCCAGATCTATTCCTCTTTCATTTCCCCTTTTTAAAAAAGAAAGCAGGCCTCCAAGGGATATGCACCCCTGAACATGGCCTAACCAGTTACTGTAAGACTAGGTATGAACCTTCGTATCACAGCTACATGAGAGAACCCAATAATAGGAAAAGGGTTTCGTGCACAGGTAAGAAGAGTACTCATTCATTCATTGCTGAGTTGTTTAACATTCATGGGTTTCTGTATTCATTATAAATATATTTGCTGTTGATTTCATGTTTTATTGCACATGGTCACAGAGGAAACACAGTAGCTTAAGTCTGTGAATTTTTAAAAATTTCTTTAGGGTGGTTCTAAGGATGTTATTTATTTTAGAGAACCTTCAGTGTCCTCTTTATTATATGTATGTTCTTTGGTTTGGGTAGAATATTTAATAGATACTTGTTCTATCCATTCATTGCATGATGTCATTTAGTCATGATGATTCCCTGCTTATTTTCTGTCAGATTACATGTCTATTGAGAAAACAGAGCATTGAAATTATCTAATAATTAAGGATAAATGTTAATTTGTGTCTTTAAATCCTCTGGTACTTTTTAAACAGTGAAATTAGGTGCTTAGCTACCTGCTGTCCTTCCTCTGAGTGCCACCAGGTCTCCCCCTCCAGGGGACATGGTCAAATGTGAGGCACCAGAGTACGTGAGAAAGTCATATCACACTCTCCACTCAACTGTGGAGAATATTCTGACCATTGGCTAGATCTGGGTAGGGGTTTAAAGTTTACCTCCTGTATTGTCCTTGGCTGGTGCATTAGTTTGAGCGGGACCCCTGGGCCCAAATCTGCCTATCATATTGTTCTACTTGTAGATTTCTAGGACCCTCTGTATCCTTTTATTTTGCTATTCTCCCATGCATCTCTCATTTAGAGTCCCAATAGGATGCCCTCCCCTCTGTCCCAGTTTCCTGGTAAGTGAAGGCTTTCGTATGAGAATATACAGGGGGAGGTAATCCCCCTCAGGAACAGTCATAGGGGTGGGGAATAATGGGAAAATGGGGGGGGGGGGAGGAATGGGAGGATACAAGGGATGGGATAACCATTGAGATGTAACAAGAATAAATTAATAAAATAAAATAAAATAAAATCACTATAGACTAAAAAAAAAAAAAAGAAATTAGGTTCTTAATAGTTGGATGCCTATGTATTTAGGGCAGTGATGTCTTCTTGATTAACTATTCCCTTGATTAGAATGAAGTGTCCTTCTAACTAAGATTTGGGATATGGAGCCTGAAATAACCATCCCTTGTATCCAGGCCATGCTTCTAATAGAGAGGCTGGGATACCAACCCAGACAAAACTTTCAACTCACAAATTCTCCTGCCTACAAAAAGGGCAGGAGTAAAGATTGAGCAGAAACTGAGGGAATGGCCAACCAGTTACTGGCCCGGCTTTAGGCAAATGCCCTGAAAGGGAGCCCACTTCAGACACTATTATTGATATTCTTCTATATTTGAAGACAATATTCTATCATAACTGTCCTCTGAGGGTTATCATCCAGAAGCTGCTAGAAACAGATACAGAGACCCACAGCCAAACATTGGGCAGAGCTTGGGGGAATTCTGTAGAAGAGGAAGAGGAAAAAATGTAGGAACCAGGGGAATCAAGGACACCATAAAAAAATAAAATAAAATAAAATAAAAACCTATAGAATTAGCTAACCTGGGACCATATGGACTCACAAAAACTGAACCACCAACTAAAGAGCATGTTTTTGAAGGACCTATGCCATGAGCATATATATAACAGTTGTGGATCTTGGTCTTTATATGGGAGCAGAAGCTGATTCTATCTTTATTGCCTGCCTTTAGATCTTGTTTCTTTACCTGGGCTGTCTAGTCTTGCCTCAATAGAAGATGTACCCAGTATTGCTCAAACTTGATATTCAGATATTTGTTAGTATTCATAAGAGGCCTCCCCTTTTCTTAGGTAAAAGGGAAGAGAGGTAGATGGCGACATGTTAGGAGGGTGATGAGAGGGAGAAATATGGAAGGAGAGGAGGGTGGACAACCTGCAACCTGAGTGTAAAGTATATAAGCAATGTAATTAGTAGTAATTACAGATGATGTAAAGAATGAAGGAGACTTCATTCTGGTTTTACTTCAGAGTCTGTTTTATTGTCTTATTCTTTGGCCTCATTTGATTGAATTATTTCCCCCATCTTTTTCTCTAAAGTAACACATATCTTTGAAGCTAAAATGAATTTCCCATGGACAACAGAAAGATAAGTGTTATTTCTTGATCAATTTAGCCATAGGTGGAGTTATTATTGAAAAGCTGGTATTGATTACAATCATTGTTTTACTGATTTTTGCTAATGTTGCATTCTTAGTTAATTTTGTGTTTTAATAGTCTCTTGGCTATGCCCATTCCTCTCTTTAGCACAAAATATTGCTTCCGAATTTTCTTTATTTTTATTTTTGTTATAAATTATTGTGGCTGTTTATATCATGGTACGTTTTTCTTCTCCTTTCACTGTGGTAGAAAGTTTTCTGTGTATCCTGCTCCAGATAGTCCTGTAAGTCTTTTATACCACAAAAAGCATTGTTCCAATGTCTTCTGGATTTGAATGTTTCATTGAGAAATCCACTGATATTCTGAAGCTTTTCTTTTGTTTGAGATTCATGTTTTCCACTCTCATGACGTTCAGTGTACTTTGTTTCTTAGGTATGCTTAGTATTTTAAGCATGATAGCTTGTGAAGGTTTCTTTTTTAGCCTTATCTACTTGAGTTACTCTTTGTTTTTTCTATCTGCATGATGAGTTTATGGTTAGATTGAGGACATTTTCTTTTATACTCTTGGGGAAGTTCTCTTTAATGTTGTTGATGTGGCATTTTGCTCCTATATCTAGTTCTCTAATTCAAAAATTTGGTATTTTTATTGTATGCCAAATTTCTGTATGTTTCTTTACTATATAATTTTTTCTTAACTTTTTAACTTTTACATATACATTGATATTATTACACGTATATACAATAAGCTACCTGTAGCAAGAAGATCCATGACACAATCAGGAATTATATAAATGTTACATTCTTAGTGTTTTGGCTATTTGTATTTGGCAGCTTTGAAGAAAACACCTTTTCTATCTTGATGCCTAAAAATCTAAATGTAAATAAATCTCCATCACATCTTGTCATTATCAACTTAAAACATCTCTCTAAACCTAAAATCATCTTAACCCCTAAACAACTAAGTTTCATTTTTAAAACCGAGCTACATGGCGTTAAACTCCATCAGCGTTTTTAATTAATTTTTAAAATTAATTTAAAATCTCTGTTTATTTTATCTACATCTTTTACTTTATCTGCAAATTCTGTGACTCTACCTTCTGCTTGAATTATCCCATTTGTCATAATTTTATCTGAGTTTCTAGTTGAGGTATTGGATTTTTCATTTCCATCAAAATTTCAGCTGTAGTGCTCTTATGTCTTTATTTAATTTAGCTTTCAAATCCTGGATTGTCTTCTTCATTTCCATCAGCCTTAAGTTTTGGTTATGGTGGAAACCACTCAAGTTTTTGTTCTCTTAAATTCACTGAGGTGCTATTATCTTTAAAATCCTTGAATTATTTGATGAAGTTACTAAGTATTCTTTTAAGTTCTGCAACCTGGAGTTTATCTAGTTGGTGATAATAGTACTGTGACACTTTAATACCGTTCCCCATTCTGTGGTGACTTCTAACCGTAAGATTAATTTTGATGCTCTCCATAGCTATAATTTTGCTACTCTTATTATTATAATATAGATAACAGTACGTTCTAATGTTCTAGGTGACCCCTAGAAAATGTCATTTGACTCCCAAAAGGGATGGAACTTACAGTTTGAGGGCAAATGATCTAGGAATTTCTCATTGCCAAATATCTTTATTGTGCAGGTACTTTTTTTTTTTTAGGAAAACAACAACAAAAAAAGAAAACATTACATATGATTTTAGTTACTTCCCAAATAAAAATACATCAAAATATACTTTTTTATTTGTTTATTTTAATTTTCAGAAGACAAAGATCCTTTCAGGTTGTTTGGAGAAAATAAAATGATTAAAATGGTACTTAAAAGAACATTGACAACCAACAGAATCAAATACATAGAGCCCAGGAGGCCTTGTGGAGACTGAAGCTACCGCCAAGGACTATGCATACACTGAACTTAGGCCTACAGAGATGCTGCCTATGGGCAGCTCAGACTTCATGTAGGCCCCTTAGTAAGGGAAGCTAGGGCTGTCTCTGACATGCACTCTGTTGCCTGCTTTTTTGTTCACTCTCCCCTGATAAGGTTGTGTCACCAGGCGACAGGGGGACACCTTCAGTTAGAAGTTGACTTGATAAGCTGGGGTATATGGGTGGCAGAGAATCCATTTTCTGTAGAATAGGAGAGAAGGGATTAGGGTAAGGGAGGGAAGTGGGGCATGGAGAAGAAGAGTGAGGGGACTGAGGTTAGGTTTAGTGTTAGGAGGGAGGAGCCTGTGATCTGCATGTAAAGCAAATGAATGAATAAAATAATAATAATTGTTATTATTAATGTATCCTTTCTGCCCTCCATACTTTTATAACTAAAAAAAAAATCATCTTCTTTTCCATTAATTTCTATTGTAATCCTTGATGTACAAATGCTACCATCTAAGTCATCTTAACATTGATTGTGTATATATATAATTTTAAGACTGACCATCTAGCCTTTGATGACAAATTGGATGACAAATTGGGAAGTTCATCCCTGGGGAAGACTATCTGTACTGCTCTTAACATTCCATAATATCCTGTAGTTCCTTATGAGCAAACACATGTAATATTCCTTTTTTCATGATAGCGTGTCTTTGCTGTTGTGTATCTTAAGGTCTTATTTAGGAAATCATATCGCTAATAAATCATGTGTGAAGGTCCTGCCATTTCTATGAGACATAATCTCAGAGCGAATTTCATACTACTATGGCTCTTACAATCTTTAGAAACATTTTTAAATTTATACTTTTTACCAACAGATAACTTCTACAAGATAATTATTTGATTTAGAGTAAATTATTTATTTATTTATGACTACTAAATTCAAAAAGTATTCAGTGTGGGTCTCCATCGTTACATGTTATCTATATTGCAAGTAATGTCAAAAATATACAAGGCTAACACAATATAATTATGTAATTTAATGTAAAATTTATAAAATGCTGAGTTCTCTCAATTTGCTTAACTCATTTTTGTTAACAGCTCAAGCCAACAATAGTCTCAGAAATTGAGAGATTAATTCAGTTTCAACCCCTGAATGAAAAATAGACTAAAATAAAAGGAAGAGAAGGAGAACTAGAGTCCCATTAAAACACCAGTGGGGCCAGAAACCCTGAGCTGTTTCAAGGAGAGACACTGTAAATGAGAATAGCTTGTAACCATGTGCAAACACAGAGAGCGGTTTATTGCAATTGGCTAGAGCGTTTAAATCAATTGCTGGCGGGATAGAAAAACAAATTGGGCTGGACAGAAAATAAGTAGACTGAGATTGCCAGTGGGCATTTTACAGGGCTAGTTTTCAAAAGACACTTAGATTCTATATGTTAGCAAGATAATTACATTGGTAGACGGGAGAAAAATGAGTCTCTAAATGTCAAGAATGTCAATCCACAATTCCAAATATCTCTAGAAATCACGAGCCCTTTGAATTCTTTTTATAGAAAAAAAAAAAGCTCATTTGTTTCATTAGTTTTGAGTAATACCCAATACATTCAATCAATTCAAAACTAAATGTGTTAGATATTGACATACTGTACCCCAGAATATAAAAATCTTATTTGTATGTATTTTAAATATTTTCTTAAAATAGTTGTTTTGTTTAATATTAAAACATTTTATTGTATTTAAAATAAATTAAATAATGTTGACCTTACTTGCTGAATTTATTTTATTTTAGTATTACTTTAATGATTTACTAAGGAAAACAATTCAGAAAAAATTGGTGGAATCAACATTATTATTCTTCTAACAATAGGAAAACAATTTTTCGTAGTACTGGTAAGTGTTGCATTTCTCCTTCAGTCACCTTATTCCACACACAGTTATATCATATGTTACAGAGAAAATATGTATTCAAACAAGTACATGTTTACTTTACTTATAACATTTTAGACTTACAAGCAAACATTTCTTTTACTTTTCAATATTCTGTTTAAAGCTGCACAGATGATGTATTTGGTAGTTTTCATGACATAAAAGCAGATGCTTTTGTGTAAATAAACCGAAGTTGTGTATAAAATCACAAGAATGAACTACAAAATTAACAAAAAGTACTATGAGAAATAAAAAAAAAAATAATGAAGAGAACAGAAATATTAAAAAAGTACATTTTTGTTGCTTTTACAGCAAAGTAAATTGACATTTAGTGGTCAATATTTTCTAAAAGAGCTGAGGTGAATGCTGAGGTTTCTTGATCTGGCGTCTCTTTTATGACAAATCAAAGTCAAGGCAAACACTAAGATATGATCTCCTTGTGATGGAATGAAAGTCTCTTTAATATCTTGTTATTGTTAATCTGGCAACGTCTATGGTTTATTACCTATTGGCTTATTCAGCTCTTCTGCCATGTGTACATATGTTCATTTTTCTGTGTGCAGCAACATTGTGTAGGGGAATGAATGTTTGGATGTTATGCAAGTATATGTGGATACCTCTGGACAGACAATATCTAGGTTTCATTCTTTAGATTGTATTAACCTTGGTGGTTCTTTTTTTTTTTTTTTTTAAAGAAAGTTCTACTCATTGGCTTAGAGCTGGTCAGTGTGTAGTAGATGTAGTAGCAGTGGATGCAGAATCATATGCAGATTCTAGTAGGACTTGAAAGTTGAAGCATGAAACTCATGCGCTTATGAGTGTGTACTAAGAGGTAAAGTAATCTCTTGGAGCTGTACTAATTTATCTATATTTAGGTATAGATAGTAAACATTGAAATAGATATGTCTGTATACACATATGCCTGTATGTACATTCATATAGCTAGAGAATCCAAAAAAAATTTATGATCTCTTTTCAACTGCTTGTGAATTTATTCAAATTCATTCATTCATTCACTCACTCAATCATTCAGAATTTTGTTATGAAAAAACTTCAACTTCGTAGTAATCAACAATTATGTAATGAAAATTCACCAGAAAAATTTTGAAACATAAATAATTAACTTCCAACATATCTGTATTCTACATATCAATATGATGAGATTTCCATAGCTAGCCTACCGTCAGGGGGTCCTGTGCAAAATGTCATCTTACTATCATCAGAGGTTATTCCAGCAAGAACTGTTGTCTGTTGAATTCCCTAGAATTCAGAATTGAGGCAGAAGTTGAAATTTAAAAAAAAAAAAAAAAATGTAGAAAAAAAATCAGCTTACCCTTTTGAAAACAGTAAGAAGAATCAAGTTCATATGGAGTGGGGCCTGATAAGTTTGTCACGCTGAAAGGAATTGCAAACCCAAACTGGAGTTTGGAGTTACTGCATGGCAATTCGAATGGCTAAATTTCTATTCCTCAGCTGCAGAGAGATTTTAATTCATCAACAAGGCTTCTCTAGCAAAGGATCACACCAAAGACATATTTGATCTATGTGGTCCGCTGGAATGCAGACACACCCTTAGCACACACTTTATTCCCAAACAATGAAGGTAGGGTTAGTTTATAGAAGGAAGCAGCCTTGTTTGAAGTGAAATGTGTTTGAAGGGCAGACAAAGTGATTAATTCTGATTTAGCAGAAGGATTTGAAGACAGGATATGCTTAACTCTCAGATGACATTTAGAGCAGCAGAGGGAGAAAGAGGAAAGTATGTTTGGGGCTATTTTTGTTATTGTTGTTGTTTGGTTTTTTGTTTGTGTGTTCATTTGTTTTCAATACAGGGGTTCTCTGTGTAATATTACTGTTCTGGAATCACTTTGTAGACCAGGCTGACCTTGAACTCACAGAGATCTACCTACCTCTGCCTCCCTAGTGCTGTGATTAAATGTGTGTAACACCACTACCCAGGTAAGAGGAAAGGTTTTTTTCCTGGGACAGTTTTACAGAGACATGTTGCAGAAAAAACAAAACAAAAAACAAAACAAAACAAAAAAAAAAAACAAGCTTATGAAAGGTGAAAACAGAATGACTCAGAGAATGAGAAGGAGGCAAAGCAACTCAGTCAGAAGACAGGAGCTGCCAGTTTGAATAAGTCAGCTTGGAGAGGAACTTGGGCTAGAACAGCTGATTTGAACTAGCCAGCCAACTGAGGTTCAGAAACTTAGAAAGGCTTGAAAATGGCTCTCATCTCATCTCCACATTTAAGGAAATAAAAACAACATTTATACTCAGGTACCTTAATCACTGAAAACTTGCTGGCTCAGTAGAATAGGTGTAGGTGCAGTACCAAGCACCTGAGACCAGCTTTTAAAAGATTAGTAGCTGAACACTGACAGCACTTGCAGTACCTGGAGTAACTTGTGCTTTTTTGAGAAACATTCACTGCGTGTATCTGTTTTCATTGAGATTATTGAATAGTTTTTTTTTTTCTGAATTTAACAGCACTTTATATGCAAGATCCTATTTACTTACACTTTTCAATATTGTGCTGATGAGCATTGTTTTATTTTGCTTTTTATGTGATTTAGTAAATTAAGCCAAAACTTGTAAACTATGCTCGAGAAGAAAAAAATATTATCAGTAAATAAACTAAAATAAATATATCAAAGAAAAATTCATATTGAAACTTTTTTGAGTGCCACCTTGCACAAAATTATGTCTTGTTGAATTTTTAACTGTAGTAAAACAATTTTGTATAAATATAAAAAAGGAAGTGATTTTACTTAACAAGGAATGTTAATTAATATAAAAGGTACTTGACCTCAAACTCCAGCTCATGAGGATGTTTTCTTCTCTTCAAATCCTTCTCTAACTCCTCAGTGCAAGAGACGCATAGTTACTGAAGGAAAAGATTGCCTCATTATTCATTATGTTTTCTGTGAGTTCTGTTATAGTTTAATACTGACTTTGCTCAGATTGCTGCAAAGACAGTGTGGACACATCACTGAAAGAGAAATTATTATTTCCCCATGGTTTCTTTAAAAGCTGACCATTTATTCCAGTTTCTTTAATATTACAAGGACAAGCACAAGACAATACCAGAATCCTTGCTCAGGTTGATAATTTAGGAATACTGGATATATTATTTACTCTTAATATACTTTAGAAGATTTGATTGGAGGGTTTTGGACTTGACAAGGGCATCATACTGTGTAAGTGAGTTTCTCTTCACTGTTACTACTCTAAATTGAATATACATGAGGCTTTGTATAGGAAAATACCCTTGTCTATATTTTCTCCTTGATATTAACTGTCTAAAATTATAAATCACCCTAAAACATGACTTTAGTTAGAAACAAACCTAACTAAAGGAATAAAATATTTAGTAAGAGCCTCTATCAGAGGAAGGAATCAGTATTGCTCATGATACCTGATTGAAAAACCTTCTCATTCTCCTTCATACTAAGACATAGCTCTTTTGTTTGCTTCAGGCTAAGAAACTCACAATATTTTAAGGGGACGATTTAATAATTTACTGCAGTGCATCTGCCAAAACTCTAACAATGAAGAAAGAGATCTTATTGGAGATTTATAAGCCTTGCTCCATTGTGAAGAGGAACCTAAAACTAATCAACAGGATTTATATCTTGTGAATATTCTTGCTGTTTTGTGTAAATACAGATTTTAAATATAGGATTCTTACAATTAAAGGGTAAAAGAAATGACCACCTCTTATGCCATAACATGCAAAATTATCAACATATTGAAAGAGACCTAGTGTGTTAGTTATTTCTTAAATATGTATAAACATTACCTATGATGTTATTACTTACTGAAATGTAGGTCACCTATATTAGGACAAAATCAAAATAGATGTTTTGTAGTAAATATGATAGCTGTGATTCAGGATCTATGCAAGTCTTGGGTTTTTTGCTATTTTAAAACAATGCAGGATAATGTGTTAAACCCAAGGGACTAGACTCCTGACTACAGGAAATTCAGAATATTACAACACGAGTAAAATGATGCCTATAATAATTTCCATTATTATAAAATGCTTTTTTTAAAATACAACTCTCTTAATAAACCTGTGAAATGTTGGACTATCAATTTACAGAGACCTCGCTATCTACGGGCACGTAGTTGCCCTAGGAAAACAAGTCTGAATTAGATTACTGCCAGAAAGACAACTATTTATTTAAAAGATCATGACTTTTGTATGAAATATTTTTCAATTTATAGACTATAGTGGAATTTACTTACAGTGTATATTCCAGAGAAGATCATTCTCAAGGAGACTTGGACAGCAAAATTTCATTTGCTTATTGATTAACTTTCAAATTGAGTTCATATGAAATCATTGTGTAGACATCCAAGAATGTCTGAGAGCCCTGGGAAAACACTCCAATAGTCCATAAATATCTGTCATCTTCCTTTTTTTACTGCTCAAGAAACTCTTCCAAAGTAGTTGGAAAAATTGAAATAGCATTTCTCTCATTATTCTATCCACATGGTTGGCAAAATGCAATTGTTAGAAAAGAGCTGTTCTATTCCACTGGCCAGGAAAACACATTTGATCCTGGAACATACTAATAGTTATTAGAGTTTTGTTGAATTTTATGTCAACAGATTTGGAAGGAGGCATGGGGAAGAACATTTTGGTATGGACTCATATGGTAGTAAAATTGAAAATATTTTTTAGTATTGGCTTAAGACAGAAACAACCCTACTATTTCCAAAGAAAAACAGTTTCTTTTTACTTAACTTTTAACATGATAATATAATTTTCTCTTTATGGAGACCTCTTAATGTGAAGGAAGTTATTATATGTTAACATTGTTTTAGTCTTTAAATAGAGAGTTTTTCATTTTCTCTTTTTCTCTTTGCTTCTGAAAAGACTTGTTAAATGTACTTAAGTCAATTCATTTTTTTGTTAGCTAAGCATAATATGGATGTGGGAGAAAATTTCTTAACTGGTATGTGTAATCAGATGATTTTCTATGGAAAGTATTCATTGTTGAGAAATGAATTTTGCTATAACCAAACAACAAAACCACTGTAGGAAAAAAGCTGTTTAAAAATTTTATACTCCATCAAAAAGAAGAAAGTAAAAAGAAAGAAATGAAGCTATTAAACAAAAAAAAAAAAAAAAAAATTCCCTAAGACTTCAGGATCATTATGAATAATAGGTAACAAACGAAAATGGTATCCTAATTTTACCGCTAAGAATCCTAACTATTATATTTATTTGCTTGATTGTTTTTGAAATAAAACCTCAGTCTTTATACTCAGCTAGCTTCGAACTCAGCCTCCAAATTAATGATACAACCTAGACACAAAAACTTAATCTAAAAATACTTTTGAGTAGCCAGGAGGTGATGGGACACACCTTTAATTCGAGCTCTCTGGGAAGCAGAGGCAGGAGGATCTCTGAGTTCCAGGCCAACTATGTGTACAGAACATACTTTAGCACAGCCAAAGCAACACAAAAGAAGCCCTGAATAGAAAATTATAATAATAATAATTATTATAATAAATATTATTTTGAGTAGCATCAACTAGCTTTACTTAACTACTGTTACTTGAATGAGGTTACATAGTATTGGAATAAATCATAAGTGAGCTCAAAGGAAACTTAAGAAATTCTGTGAGGGAAAAAATATGCTTAACAAACATGTCTCTGGTTTTACAATTTAGAAGGATTCATGATTGAATGTGTGAAAATACTCTTTAGAAAAAGATGCCATTTCCTAAATGTCTATTAAATAGTCATTAAGAGCGTTGTCTTTCTGCACCTGTATTTGGAATTAAGAATGATCATCAAAAGGTCAAAATAATCTTGTTAATAAAAAATAGAATTGTAGTATCTTCTATGTTTCAACTTTAAAATGTTGTACATAACTGAAATAATCCAGATAGCTTAATACACTCATAAATTGGCTGTGCAGTTCTATGGAAAAAAACTTAAAATTCTCATATATTTTATTTTCTGTCGACGATTTTTGAGAAGTAATGTCAAGGAATTTGCTGGTTGAAAACAATGGTTTCATGAAATAGCATCAGATGAATTGTATAAGCACCCATAGAATATAGAAATAAGACCTATAGCATATTTATTATGTAAAAGTTAGCTCAAAGTGGATGATAAATATATATGTGCAGTTTTCTAATATTCAATATGCAGATTCTTTTGTGATATATATGTATATATATCCATAAACCCTTCTGTGATAAAGAATGAAAATACCTTTATGGCATTTAGAAAATATGTTAGTCACAACATAAATAGTAATACCCATAATAGCCAAACATGATATGGTTTCTCTGGAGATGGCTCAGAATATTTACCATATAAGTAGGAAGATCATTGGATCCTTATAATTAAATTAAATGCTGAATGGAGCTGGTAGTTAGCACTAAGAGGTATTTACATAATCCTGAAGCAAGCTGACTAGCAAAATAGCTGTTTCAGCAAGGTATGGATTTGAAAAAGAATAAGGGAGAAGTGCAATGAAAAAAAAATGTTCCTGATATGAAACTTGGGCATTCACATGTACACACACACACACACACACACACACACACACACACACACACACACACACACATAACAAACAAACAAACAAAATATGCTATACAAAAGCTTCTGCCAATGACTACTACTTCATACAATTAAGAAAGTTTTGGCTATAGATATTACTCAATGCTTAAGAGCACCTATTGCTCTTGAGGAAGACCCAGGTTGGGTCCTCACCACCTACCCAATGTCTTAAAACCTCCTAGAACTCCATGACCAGAGGAGCCAATGATGTATTTTCGCTTTTGTAGGTTCAGGTGTCCATGATGCTTACTTATACTTATGGGCACCATCCTTGTCAACATAATAAATGAATAAATCTTTGAATTTTTTTCAAGGTACATCAATATAAAATGAAAATACAAGCCACAGTATGAGAATAAACATTGCCAAATTATATTATGATGTGTTTGTGTGTGAAATACATAAAGGGTAATTACAACTCAATGGTGTGAAGAAGGCTAAAAATAAAAAAAAAAAAATTCAAGGAAATTTTATAAATATAAAATAGCCTGGGTGTATTTCCTAAAATCATAGTAACTAAGAAGATACAAATTGGAGGCAGGGGCAGGTGGATCTCGGTGAGTTTGAGGACAGGAAAGCCAGCATTTTGTGTGACAGAGAAACCCTGTCTCAACCCCCCCCCCCGCAAAAGAATACAAATTGAAAAGAAAATACTCTTCTACTTTCTTTTCATTTTAAAAACTAAAATTAAGAAGGCAGACCACATCATGTGATGAAAAGGTAAATAAAGTTTCACTGAACATGAATACAAAATAATACAAATAATTTAGGACACAAGGTAACAATTTCTAAAATATATTTAATGTTCCTATCTCCCATTTACCCATATGTGTTGGTGTTGATAAGCATTAAGAGTTCATTTTGATGGTATGTACTCACTTATATCGAGACACTAGTCCAAGGGGTACGTCCCCATGAAAAACTTTACCTACCAGAAAAGTGGGTCATAGGGGAGGACATCCTATTGAGACTTTAGGTGTGAGAAGCCTGGGAGAATGAGGAAACAGAAGGATTTAGAGGGTCCTGGAAAACTACAGGTGGGTCTGGGCCCTGGGGTCCTTCTCAAACTATGGCACCAGTCAAGGAAAATATAGGCAGTAAACTCCGAACCCCTACCCAGACTAGCTGATGGACAGGACATTCTCCACCGTTAAGTGGAGAAGGAGATCTGACTTTCACACAAACTCTGGTGCACCATATTTGACCATGCCCCTTGGATGGGGACGCCTGGTGGCATTCAGAGGAAGGATAATAGGTCACCAAGAAGAGACTCGATACCCTATGGGCATATACAGGGGAGGAGGTCTCCTTCAGTCACAGACATAGCAGAGGGGAATAGGGGGGAAAGCAGGAGGGGGAGAGGAATGGGAGGATATAAGGGGTGGGCTAGCAACTGAGATGTAATTTGAATAAATTAATAATAAAAAAGAAAAAAAAAGAGTTCATTTTGAAAACAGAAAACAAAACATAAAAAAATTAATTCATTTTAAACATACATGGTATTTTGTCTATTTTTCTTCGGAATGCTATGTTGTAATTTTGGCAAAATCTGGAATATTCTTGTTTATTAGCTCTTCAAATATTTATTATTTCTTTTCTTTGTGAACCTCAGTTATGAGCCTATTAGACATCTGAAGTTTCCTCACTGTTCATTGTCACTTTAGTAATATTTTAGTAATCATTTTCTCCTGTTTTATTTTGGACAATTTAAATTTCAATGTTTCAAGATTTCCTTATTTAGCAGTGATTAATTTTTCCTAACCAGACTGTGTTATTTTAATGTTTAAGACAAATATGAATGGGTTCTAAGAATTTTTCCTCTTTGTGTGTGTGTGTGTGTGTGTGTGTGTGTGTGTGTTTTCCTCAGAGTCGAGTAGTTGCTTAGTGTAAATTGACAGCTCAGCATCTATCTGAATGCTAAAGTAAAGCCTTCCCAACATCTCCCAACTGACTTCCCAGACATGAAGTTATTTCTATTTATCCCAGGAAACTTCAGAGCATGGCTGTAATTCTCACACCACTCAAATTGAACACATGGTAACATTTTACTCTCTGCTTCTTTTGACCCTATGTGCAGTAGTTTTCTCATATTCAATATGCAGATTCTTTTATGATTGTTAATATTTTACTTATTTTTTTTCCTTTGTCAAGGAAGGATAAATCTAAACCAGGACCCTGCTAAGTCACCATAGTCTAATGAGCAAGAGTTTCAGATAATTATATAACTTAATACTTTTCGTTCATTCAAATTAAAAATTCTCACAAGAGAGTGGTATTATTGTATTCTCAGTTTCAAAGATGGCATATGACCTCACTTCTGTTTTCATACTTTATTGTTTGTTAATCTTATTTTTTTGTTGTTTTTTTATTTTTGAAATTAAAATTTATTTTAAAAAATTATTCAGTTCACATCCCAATCATAGGCCCCTCCCTCATATCCTCCCAGCTCCACCATCCCTCCTTCTTCCCCCTTATAGCCCTCCCATAGTCCTCAAATAAGGGGGACTGTTCCCCCTTATCTACTAACCCCAGCCTATCAAGTCTCATCAGGACTGATTGTATCCTCTTCCTCTGTGGCCTGGTAAGGTACCCTGCCAGTGGGAAGTGATCAAAGAGCAGGCAACAGAGTTGCCTACCAGTTATTAATTTATTCTTGTTACATCTCAATGGTTATCCCATCCCTTGTGTCCTCCCATTCTTCCCTCCTCCCCTTTTCCCCTTATTCCCCTCCCCTATGACTGTTCCTGAGAGGGAATACCTCCCCCTGTATATGCTCATAGGGTATCAAGTCTCTTCTTGGTAACCTGCTGTCCTTCCTCTGAGTGCCACCAGGTTTCCCGCTGCAGGGGACATGGTCAAATGTGAGGCACCAGAGTAGGTGAGAAAGTCATATCCCACTCTCCACTCAAGTGTGGAGAATGTTCTGACCATTGGCTAGATCTGGGTAGGGGTTTAAAGTTTACCGCCTGTATTGTCCTTGGCTGGTGCCTTAGTTTGAGCAGGACCCCTGGGCCCATCTGCCTATCATAATGTTCTGCTTGTAGGTTTCTAGGACCCTCTGAATCCTTCTACTTTGCCATTCTCCCATGCTTCTCTCATCTAGAGTCCCAATAGGATGTCCTCCCCTCTGTCCCAGTTTCCTGGTAAGTGAAGGCTTTTGTGGGACATTATAGAGTATCACCACTTCAATGGAGGATTGTATATATATATATATATATCATCATACTCAGGTTTATTTTATATACATAATAATATCCATTTATAATTGATCAACAAAGATTGTTATCCCACAACATAACTATTTATTCTCAATACAAAACTTTCCTGCATACACCTTCATGTTAACTGGTCATTGACATAATTGAGCAAGCTGCTTAAGCAAATATATACATAAAGAATATAAATAATTTACCATATTAGAAGCGTTGATGTAGGTCAAGTAAATAAATATTTCTAGAAATTTATATATAGGAGCACAAACTGTGTTCCCAGGACTAGGGAAAATAAGTCATAAGGATTTCAAGACCCATCTGGGCTATATAAGAATCGTTGTAGCAAAGTTTATACAAACATGGGGTTCATTTTTATTAGAGTGAGACAATGGAGGAAACAAAGGCCAAATTACTATACAAAAGAAGAATGTTTATTATCAATTTTAATACTGGTTTGTCAGTACTGGTAATCACAGGCATTTCAGTCATGGAAAGTCTGTATGTATATGTTGAACGTGGAGAATAGATCTCTTATGCCTACTTGTGATTTTTGTTAGCCCGGTTCATCTGTGATATGCTCATATAAGTGTATGTGCGAGTGTGTGTGTGCGTTTGTGTGTTTGTGTCTGTGTGTGTGTAATATAAGTATGTGCAATGCATTTAACTTCTATTGCCATTCAGGATGAAAAAAGGCAACTGTAAAGCAACTGATTAACATTAGCTTCCAAGGTGGCATATCATACCAAATATATTCTTCCTGTAATTCATTAATCTTTAGTAAAACCACAATATGATTAAATTTATCTCAAGCTGTCTACAACAACAACAGTAACATGATTATATATGTACCACAAATATAAGCAAATAATAGATGTGTTTTAAGTAGGGTTTTGTTGCTGTGAAGAGACACCATCACCCCAGAAACACTTATAGGCTTTGAACTTTTTCAAACCTACTTTATTTGGTGTTCTTTAATGCTTATACCTCCCTTCAAACCACCTACCCTAGATTGGAAAGAAACGAGGTTAATAGGAACAGTAGAAGTAGATCTTTTATGGACTCACTTCCTTAGAGTAATTCTACTCTTCATAGTCAAGATTTCAGCAGATCTGTTAAACCGCAAACTATCAATTTCAGCAAAGGTGACTGCAACCTCAGCAGCTGGAACCTTGTCGCATTCTCTGGAGTGTTTCTCTCTAGGAGTGTCTTGAAGAGGAGTGATGAATAGCCAAACAATATGAAGCAATGTGAATGCCAAAAAGCAAAACAAAACAAAACAAAACAAACAAACAAAAAAAAACAAAACAAAAACAAAACAAACAAACAAAAAACCAGCCTTTTGTTTTGGGATATATATATATCCCAGATATATATATATATATCTCAGAGTCCATACTAAGATGTCTATCAGTTGACATAGACCGTGACCTCACAAGAAGCAGTACCTCTTCTAATGGACAGACATCACCTGTTCTTTCACAAGTCTGCAATGGAAAAACACTGCACACCATCACACAAGGCTGTTTCACTTCCCACACTTGAGATCAAAATAAAAACATCTTTACATTCAGAAAAAAAAAAAAAAAACTCTTACAAAGGAAAGCATTTCAATTGGACAAGCTTACAGTTTCAGAGGTTTAGTCCATTATTATCATGGTGTAAAACATGCAGAATGCAGGCAGGCATGGTACTAGGGAAGCTGAAGGTTCTACATCTTGATCTGCAGGCATCAGGAGACGGTGACATATTGGTTGTACCTGTAGCATAGGAGACCTCAGAGCCCACCTCCACAGTGACACACTTCCTCCCACAAGGCCACACCTATGCCACCAAGGACATGCTTCCAAACAGTGTCACTGCCTATGGGTCAGGCATTAAAATACATTAGTCTATGGGAACCATTTCTATTAAAACCATCGTCTCTCCAAAAGAAGGGCAAGCAAAATATTTAGAAAAGGAGGCAAAGAATGGGGAAAGGAAAAAGTTGAATTCAATTGTTTGCTGAGTTTATTTATTATAATAGCAATGCGTTATTCAAAACTTCTGCATTGAAATGTAATAGCTAATGTGATAAAGTTAAGAAATGCAGAGTTTAGGAAAATATTAAACCAAGAGGCTGGAGAACTCAGACACAGAAATATAAAAGAAGTTTTGAGGGATGCCTTTGTCCCTTATTCACTTTTACTTCTGATCATGTAGGAAACAGCAGCCAGCCTAAAATGAGAGTCTAAGCCAACATCAAACAAGTATCTGCCAGCCTCTTGCTTTTAGACATCCAGAGTTCCAGAGTTTTGTGATATGAAGTATATCTATTACTTACAAATCCCTCATCTGAGTTATACTGCTGTCACAGCAGTAATAGACTATGGCAGGCATGTTTTTATTTCTAAGTTCAACATGCTTAAATCTATTATTCCTATATGAAAAATGGTAAATGTAATGTCAATTTAGGTTACTGTGAAAGAGAATGGGCAAATATGCACCAGAAACCTGCTATTGAAGCATGGGCTGAGGGAAGCTGTAATTCATTTTCCATCAGGTACTCAAATCGTATGATAGTGAAATGTGGATATACTTCTGCAGTAGCGTACGATATTAACTGAAAAACCAGTTTATTGCATGTCAAAGAAAAGAATGATTTTATTGCTGAGTGCATTGTGAAAGAGTTATCTTTTCCAAGTAAAATGCTAATGAAACTGAGATTCGCAAGTCTATAGGTGCCAGTGTTGTTTTCAGGTTGCTGTATGCTGCTCTTTTATTAAAAAGAATCGGCTCCAGAATATTGGAGATTATTCTTGTACACATTCCTCCTATTTGAGGTGATGTTGATATTGGAAATTGTTACATCTAAGAAGCTGTTGTAATTGATTTCATTCAGTATTAGGATTTTATTTAATTCCATACAGAAACTGATCTTGTTTTACTTACCCCATTCATACCAATCCAGATTAAAACTTTACTTAAAGTACTTTCAAACCAAACAGTACATTTAATAAACATATTAATTTACAAAAGTACCAACCAGCTTTCCTCTATCCTTTCTGTTTTATTCAAGTCTTGTTACACTAATCAAAAATAATATGAGTTTTGGTGTCCACACATGCTATTAATATCTTAGCGTTTAAGCAATAAAATAACAGGACGTTTTAATATATTTTACTTATTGCCACACACCAAGATTTTAAAAATGTGCTTGACATGTACAGATGCTTAACACACACTTGTAAACTAATCATGTACAATAGATTCTAGCTTAAAACATTACCCATGGTATTAAATAATCAAATCCAGCTACTCTGAGCCCTAAGTTTCTCTTAATGTATCATATTTCTGTGTGACACTGCCTGCCTGGCCAGGAACCAGGGACTGAATAGCCATAGACCTGGAGGTAGAACCAAACACAACTGAAAAAAAAATCAGTGAAATTATTGCTAATGATAAACTGCTATGCTCATAGATTGGTGCTTTGTCCAGTCTTCATCAGAGAGGCTTCCTCTGGCAGCCATGAGACCCACAGCTAGGCATTATGAAGTGAAAGAGTCTAAATTGTCAGTCTCCATTGGGTCCCACCCTTGAAATTCAGAGAATCTCAGGGACAAGGAAAGGAAAGACTGTAGGAGTCAGAGGGGATGGATGACATCAGAAGAACATTGCCCACTGAATCAACTAAGCAGGACTCATATTAGCTCATAGACACTGAAGAAGCAAGCACCATGCCTGCATGGGTCTGTGCCAGGTTCTCTGCACATATGTTGTGGCTGTTATCTTGTTGTTTTAGTCCTAAGGGAGGGAATAGTTGTGTCTCTGACTCTTGCCTCTTCTTGGGACTCTTTTTTTCTCTTTTTTGGTTGCCTGGTCCAGCATCAATGTGAAGACTTTTACCTTGTTTTCTTGTATCTTATTTTGTCCTGTTTGGTTGTCTTTTAGAGGTCTGTTCCCTTCTGAAGGCAAATGGAGGGCAGAGTGGATCTAAGGTAGAGGTTATGTGCAGAGGAGCTGGGAGAAGTGGAGATAGGAAAAATTGTGATTCCATATATTTTAAGAGAGGAGTCTATTTTCAATAATAATTATAAAAATTTACTGATTTCAGAATTGACTATGTCTATTAGCTCCGGCTAATCTCTTTAATCAATCATGTGAAAAACAGATTGCATGGCAATCCTCTGGTTGTGAATATCAACTAATAAATGGTGAGAGTGGCAGTATAAAACTGTAGAAAACAATACCAATTTGAAAAGGTATCCTATGACTCAAAGCACCTTCTAGCACTTTGAAAACTAGACTATATCATGGAAGCTTCCAGGTGAGTACTAGATTCATTTGTTTGTGTTCTAGGACTTCAGTGTGTGCTGTTCAGCAATAAGGACTCAACATCAAATCCTGGTGGGTACCAAAAGCATTAGCAATGTTATATAGTATTTTGGAGTCTATAGAAATTTATTGCCCAATAAAGGTAACCAATTTCTGTCACTGATTTTTATTTATCAGCCTATGGTGATTAATAGAAGTATTGTTGCCAATTAGCTTAAATACACTTAAAACACACCACATACAAACACACACACACACACACACACATTTCAATAGTAGTAGACTTAAATAAAACTTTTTTCTAATGCCATTATTATTAGTTATTCCTCCTCATATTACCCAAAGTATTTAAAGTTTTTCATGCTTGTAAATAGCAGTTTATTGAGAAGCATCAGAAATGCAATTTACAAACATGAAATAAAAGAGAGATATAAGGCAAAGGCACCTCTATGAAGTTTCATCTAAATAAGGTTTAAATATTTTTGAACATTTGAATTAAAGCTAGAAGGACTTATTCCCATTTCCTCTCTATGCCCGTCTGCAATATTTTCAATGACATGATCAACAGTGTTTTTATCTTGCAATTACAGCGTTGCCTGCAATTATAAATGTTTTCCTTTTTTCCAACTCACTTGAAAAAAGTCTGGATTCCACCAAACCTGTATACTGACAACTCTCCTTATATCAGAGTAACTCTTAATGTAGGGTCCACTATGGAAATATTCCCAGATATTTTTTTGTACCAAAGTGAACCAGAATTGTGCTTTTCAGAAAATCTCTGACAAGTGTCTGGGGTCTGCAAGCATAACTGGATCTGAGTGATTCTTGGTGATTTGTCCATTAGTTTATCATTTATCATGTGTATATGGAATAGCAAGAAATCTGATAGAATGGTTCTATTTAAGCCATAAATATACATATGTGATATACATGTAATGCATATATTATAGTATATATTAACATATACTATAGTATATATTTAACATAAAATCAGTGGCCTATCTGGTAGGTTGGGGAGATGTCCAGGAAACCCACAACTCTAAGGCCTGAGTATTCCAGCTCTGAGGTGGGACATTGTTCCAAGGGAAGGGTATCCTGAAACACAGGACCCTAGGAATGACACAGCTCTGAGATGGGACAGTGTCCCAAGGGGATCCTGGGACACAGGAGCCCAGGAACCACACGGCTTTGAGAGGAAGTCTCCTCAACACATACATTGCAGATCCCAGGAGAGGGTTACCACACTCCCTGATGCACTGAGGTGCTTAAAATCATGAGCTCCTCTCCTTCTTTGCTTCTTCTAGTCTGGATTCCCTGTCTTCTTTTGATGAGGGTCACACCAGGCAGTAAACCTCTTAAAAGAGATTCCTTTCAGGGATGTGTTCAGGAGAGGAGACAAGAATCCTGGAGTGGCTGCCTGGGCTCCCAGCAGAAGACAGCAGAGAACTGGACAAATACAACTTTTATACAGGAGTTTTAGGGGGCAGAGTTTTCCATCTTGGGGTGGATTTTTGTTCAGCCTTGTCACCCAAAATTAGCATACATCTGGGAGGGGTCCAACTGAAGGGCTGGACATGGACTTTGTGACAGTTAGAGGCTGAAATTGCCAGTTGGACAGTTAGAGAAGTGTGGGGAGGGAGCTTACTAACTCATGCTCTAGGGGGTTTACACTGACATGAACCCAACCAAACAAAACAACATTCTTTAGCTAACTTAATAACTCCTACTAAGGGTGTCATATTTCTAATTTTGGTCCCTGGCTGGCAGTGTCAGGCCATGGAAAGCTCTCTGCCTCAGAGGAATGGCTAGTATATACATTATTGCCACAAAGATGGAACCAGAGCTCACAGACTAGCTCCAGTTAAGCACTGCCTCCCTTCTCATTCTCTTCTTCCCCTTCCCCTCCTCCCTGAGTTCCTAGTCAGCAACAAAGGCAACTGAGGCCTCAGGTCTTGCTGCTCTCTCTGTGCCCTCAGCTTCTCAGTTTCTCCATGTCTCTTACCTGAAGTACCGGGGTTGTGGAGATTTAACCTTAGCCACTCTGATGTCCTGAAGTGTTGCTGTCTGGAGGTATAGAGAGGCCAGCAGCACATCTTAAAGATCAGAGCATGCCTTCCATGAACCATAGGGGTTGGCACCCAGGGGAGTTGAAGAGCTGAAGAGGAGGTACCCCTAGAAAGATGTAGAGGGATTCCAGATGCAAACCTTCAAGTAGCCTGTTCTAGCTGCTGTAGCTCCTCAGCAGGGGCTCAGACACTTTTCTATAAAGTATATAAATTGTACAAAGGATGCAAACTAAACAAAGGACATCTAGTAAGGAAGGTTCCCTTGGCATGAATAGCCAATGATAATTATATATACATTTATATATAATTATGTATGATTATATATATATATATATATATATGATATTCCTAGTTTCATTTAAATAGTAGTATTAGCAAGCATTGAGAAACAAGACAGCAAGCAACACTCTTTCATGGGTTCTGTATCAGCTACGGCCTCAGGGATACTACACAGTTTGAATTCCTGTTCTGGCTTTCTTCAGTGGACTGTGGTTCAGGATATATAAGCTAAATAAGCCTTTTCCTCCACAAATTCATTTTGGTCACAGTGTTTCAGTCCATCAGTAGTAACTCTAATTAAGACACTGTGAAAAACTAGATATTTTGTTATATTAAATTTAATTTTCTTAACTAAGAGTGTATTGAATGTTCTTTGTTAATAACATGTCTAAATTTGAAGAATTCAAAATATAATGAGCTATGAAAAAGAGAGGAAATTTCTTCCTGTGAAGGCATTTTATCGTTTTGCTTATAGTTAATAATATTAATATTATTTATCTATTTATTCATTTTTATTATTATACTTTATTCACATTACATCCTGATTATAATCCCCTTGCTCGTATCTTCCTGTTCCCACCTTCCATTCCTCTTCTGCTCTATTCTCCTCTTTAGACCTCAGACAGGTGGGATCCTCCTCCCCAACTCTCTGACCACAACCTATCAATATCATCTGGATAGCCTGCATCCACTTCTGAATAGCCTGCATCCCTTTGCTCTGTGTTTCCACAGGGCCTCTCTACCAAAAGTCAGTATCAAATCAAGGGTGATGGAAGGAGGTGGGGGACTGGTGAATCTGGACCCAGAGGGCCCTGCACAAACTGATGCACCTACCAAGGATATTGCAAGCATAGAACCTAGACCTCCTGTTCAACTGTAGCTGATGGACAGTTCATCCTCCATGTGGGGAAGGGTACAAGATGGGAGAGTGTGAGGAACTTCTCCTAACACAAAGTATATTAACATTTTAAGCACAGAATATTGGTCTTTTGTCACATCATGACAAGATCTCTAAGCTCACTTAAAGAGATTACTTCTGAATTTCAGTGATAAGAATACTGATATATTTATGTCAATGGAGTAACATATACAAAATTCTGGTGTTATGTTTCTGTGTGACAACATTAAGTAGAAAAGTTGATGAGTCTCTTATTATCACAAATGGTATCTCTTTCAAGCAGTGGTTCTCAACTCTTCTAATGATGCAACCCTTTAATACAGTTCTTCATCTTGTGATGACCCCCAACCATAAGATCATTTTCATTGCTATATAATAACTATAATTCTTCTATTCTTATGAAACATAATATAAATATCTGATATACCCGGTATCTGACATGCAACTCTCTTTGTGATCATGAACTACAGATTGAAACCTACCGGCTGAAAAGACATTAAACATATTTGTTGATACATTTTAGAAAACCATTCCTGAGTACATCAAATCTATAAGCTGAGCTGCCTTAATTCTCAGAAAAGTTACCATGTTATATATTTACGTTAAAGCATGTCATGCACACAGGAAAAGAGCTTGAAGACATTTCAGAAATGGTGCCTGGTTTGGAGAGAGTTTATGTTGTTTATAAGTTACAAACTTTTATTGCTATACACCTGAAAGTGAACTTTATCTAACTTCCCAAGCCAGCCTAGATTTTTGGAGTAAAAAACCTCCTCAAAGCATGCTCTGTTGAATACATTGGTGGTTAATCCATCATGTGAAATAGAGAAGGTGAGGATGACCGAGGTCAGGGATGTGCTCTATCAGCCTTGTGATCCAGAAAAGAAAAAAACAACACCAAAAGGGGAGGGAGGGATGCCTGTCTTTTTAATAGTGAAAATCATGAAATCTCTCAGATGCAGTGAATGAAATGTTTAATCTTAATTCTTTTTCAGACTTCTCTTCTTCCCGGTAATTTATATCAAATTAGACATGTTGAGTTTATTATGCAAATTGATTTTGAGTATTGTGCATTTTTCTTTTAAATATGGTAGGATAATAGAAAAATAACAAGTTAAGATATCAACAGAAAATCTGCTTTGGTAGTACAACATATGGATCTCCATGTAAGTGTAAAATTTATTAAAGAAGGCTTTTTTTAAGTTTCATACAAAAAGACAGATGGGTTGCAAATTTAGAAGGAAATTCTGGGAAAAGGACAATGAGTTGCAGAAATGAACAATAATTATGCAAAAACACATTATAAACCCCAAATTCATGTGATGCTACCTAATGTAGGTCAGATTTTACTCAATATGTTAATCAGCTGATGAGAACTTAGAAGAAGCACACTGATTGCCTTAGCAGGTGAGGAAATGAAGAAACTGTAAATTCTAGGGTGGTTAGAATTATGACGCTATACTATGGAAATTGGAGTTATGCTTTCATGCACAAAATGAGACTTTTTTCTAAGAAATATTAAATATGCAGAAGGAATGACAAGCAAATTCTTTCCAACAATCACAATTATTACTTCGCTTTTCACATGTATTAGTCAATAGACACATATACATCCTCACTTTTACTCTGCTGAAGCTAAAATGAGTATTGAACCTCTTTTCAAATATGCTACTTGAAAAAAATGACTAACTATTTAGGGAAAATCTTACAGGAAAACTGTGTCAAAAGGAATTTTTAAAACATTTTGAGAGTACAATTTAATTGCAACATTTCTTCTTTCCTTTTCTCTCTCCAAACCCATCATATAACCCTTCCTGCCTACTTCAAAATTATGGCCATTTCTAAAATTAATTTTTAACTATACGTTTATGTATAAAATATATTCAAAACTACAATATATCAATCTGTATAATGCTAAGATACATGTTTCTAGAGTAACCATTTGGCATTGTAAAACAAATTGGTGTGCTCTTTCCCCAAGAGGACTACTTGTCCAATTTCCAGATTTGCTCAGTTGCCTATAGTTTTTTGTATTTGGTTGATGTTTCACAGAGTTTTTATTGTCCGTGGTGTTGTCATTGTTCAGCTCACATTTGCGCAGTCATGTTGGTTAGATTATATGGATGTAGCTTCTTGTATTACTAGAGCTTCTGGTAATACAACTTTACCACAAACTCCATGAACCTCTTGATCTTACAATATTTCTGCCCACTCTTTTCTAGTGTTCCTTGATCCGTATGTCAGAAATATTTTTATAGATGTATCCACTGAGACTAAACTCCTGGAATCTCATTTGGCTTAATTATGGTTTTTCTTCAGTTGTCTCCATCTCTTGCCAAAATCAATTTACTTGATTAGGACAAATAATAAAATAGTGCTATTAGAGTTTATGCTGGTGTTAAATTAATGCTAGTAGAGCCTCCTATGGTAGCTATGACTCCGCTAGCACAGGTAGTGAAGCTAATGCAAACCCTTCCTTAGCACTGAAAACACTAGTCTGATAGTCATTTTCTACCAGGCATAATTTTCCTCTTGTTAAGCAAGTCTTGTCAATTAGAGAAGCCTTTTTCCTCTGCCAAGCAATATGTGCCACTACTGTACCTTTAGGGTTATAATTCCATACATTGTGTTGATGTCAAAGGACTCTTAAACTTATAGTCTCTGGCTGTTGCCCTGGGTTAAACTCCAAGATGTGAAAGGTAAGTCCTTTTTTCTAAAAGCACCTTGTACTTTAGAAATATGTCCCTGAGACTATAGAGGTGCAACTGAGCTAAAAGCCCCCTCCTCGAGGACTATCCATCATGGTTCCAGAAGGTACCATGGATGCTTTCAAAGGAGGGAGGGAACCTAAATTCTACCCATCTATGATGACTGTGAATCACATCACCAACCAGAAAATAATTATTATACATGAACAAAAGCTATGTAATATAAACTTAAAACTGATTATTTTACAAAGTAAAACACTTTCATATTTCTTCTTTCAGTTGATAAATTATGACTGAATTATTTTTAAAAAATCAGTTGAAAGAGTCACTTCGGTTCAATAGCTCAGAGTTGATTAGACTATAAACTATTTGAGGGACTCTACTATTATTATCTTTCTAAGTAAATGTTTTGTTAAACTGACTTATAAATACCTAGTTTTATACCCAAAGTTTAGTGTTACTTTTGGACTTTGTAAAAGATATTTGTGTTTTCAATATGAAAATATGGAAGTAGAGGGTTATAAATAGTCAAAGCTATGAATATAAGTGACATGAGTACTCGATAATAAATGGTACACCAATATTATATCCTATACACAAGGTGTATGGTACAGTGTAGAGTAGAGGATACAAAGAATGTGGAAACTGGCAGATGGGAATGTGTTATGAAATGCTACCTTGACATGACTTAAGTCTGACACTGGTGAACTCACATAAGTTCTGATTACCTACACAAGGCTGGGAAGATGGTGCATATACATTTCTATTATGGTTGTATGTGTAGGTGCAGAAGGGATAATTCATGAGACCCCACCTTTGATGACAGTCTCTTTGCAGTTAACAGTGTCTAAAATAGAAAATAATTTCCTTAAGTTTTAAGGACATTCTATTGTTATGACTAGAACTCTGTGTTACAGCTTCAAATCACAAATGCTGATACTTCCAGAAGTTCTTTTATTGTTCTAGCCATCCTCAGGTTTCTATGTTTCCATTTGAAGTTGTGTCTTCTTCTTTCAAGGTCTATAAGGAATTGTGCTGGAATTTTGATTGGAGCTGCATGGAATTTGTAGATTTCCTTTAGTAGAGTGGCCATTTATACTATGTTAAACCTGCCAGTCCATGGTCAAAGAATATCTTCTTCAAAGACTTGAAGGTTTTATTTACATTTTTATTTCTTTTTTTTTTTTTTGGAGTATTTTTCTTATTAATTTATTCTTGTTACATCTCAATGGTTATCCCATCCCTTGTATCCTCCCATTCTTCCCTCCCTCCCATTTTCCCCTTATTCCCCTCCCCTATGACTGTTCCTGAGGGGGATTTCCTCCCCCTGTATATGCTCATAGGGTATCAAGTCTCTTCTTGGTAACCTGCTATTCTTCCTCTGAGTGCCACCAGGTCTCCCCATCCAGGGGACATGGTCAAATGTGAGGCACCAGAGCTCGTGTGAATGTCATACCTAATACTACTCATTTTTATTTCTATTTGTTCACTTTCATCCTGATTTTAGCCTCATCCCTTGTTGCCACACAATCCCACCATTCTTTCTGCATAATCTCTCCCTCTCTGTCTGAATCATTGAAAGGGAACCCTCCTCTCTTAAGATCTGACGTCAGCCTATCAAGTCTCATCTGGCCTGCCTGTATCCTCTTTCTCTGTGGACTGGCAAGGCCACCTTGCTAGGGGGAAATAATCAATATGTGGGCACCAGAGTCCATGTCAAAAGTTGTCCCTATTCCTCATATTATGGGACCCACAAGGAGACTGTGCAGCATGCATATTTACTACATCTGAACAGGTTTAGATCCACATAGTGCATAGTCTTTGATTAATGTGTCAGTTTCCGCAGCACTGCACTCCATGCCCTGGATTTGTTGGCTCGATTGGTCTTCTTATGGTGCTCCTGACTCCATCAGGTCCCTCTATTCCCTAACTCTTCCATAAGACTTCCTGTGCTCCACTCCCGAGTTTTATTTTGTGTTTCAGCATCTGCTTGGATCTCCTTCTGGGTGAAGTCTTTAAGTGGGCCTCTGTGGTAGGATTGCTTTCATTTCTTCAACTGCTTCTGGTGTCTATTCTATTTGTCCTTCTGGATAAAACTTAAGCATTTTCTGTAGGGTCCTTCTTGTTACTTACTTCTGTGTATTGTATTGTATTGTATTGTATTGTATTGTATTGTATTGTAGTTATCCTGCATTGTTTGGCTAATATCTGCTTATAGTGAGCATATAACATGTGTGTCTTTCTGGGTCTGGGCTACTTCACTCAGCATGATCTTTTCTAGTTTCATCCATTTACATGCATATTTCAAGATTTCTTTGTTTTTCATAGCTGAGTAGTAAATGTAATAGAGTTTCTTTATGCAGTCTTTGGTTGATGGTTATCTAGGTTGTTTCCAGATTCTGGCTGTTAGGAATAAAGCTGATACAAACACATTCGAGCAAATATTTGTTGTTTGGTGAAGCATCCTTCTAGTATATGCCCAGGTGTGGTATGGCTCAGTCTTGAGGTAGAGCTACTCACAACTTTATGAGATAGCACCAGATTTATTTCCAAAGTAATTGTAAAATTTGCAATCCCACCAGCAATGGAAGAATGTATTCTTTTCCCCATATCCTGGCCAACATGTGCTGTCACTTGAGTTTTTTATCTTAGACATTCTGACAGGTGTAAGATGGAATCTCAGCATCATTTTGATTTTCATTTATCTGATGACTAGTGATGTTGAGCATTTCTTTAAATATTTCTTGGCCATTTGATGTTCCTCTGTTAAGAATTCTCTGTTTAGCTCTGTACCCCATTTTTTGAATTGGGTTATTTGGTTTGGGAGTGTTTAGTTTCTTGATCACTTTTTATATTTTTGATTTTAGCCCTGAGTGAGTTGTCAAGTTGGTGAAAATATTTTCCCATTCTGTAGGCTGTCATTTTTTTTTAACTGTTGACAGTGTCCTTTGCCTTACAGAAGCTTATCAGTTTCATGAGGTTCCATTAATTAATTGTTGATATTAGAGCCTGAGCTGTTGGAGTTCTATTCAGGAAGTTGTCTCCTATGCCAAGGAGTTCAAGGCTCTTCCCCACTTTTTTTTCTAACAGATTTAGTGTGTCTGGTTTTATTTTAAGATCTTTAATCCACTTGAACTTTAGTTCTGTGCAGGGTAATAAATATGGGGTTATTTGCATTTTTCTACAAGTAGCCATCCAGTTATACCAGCACCATTTGTTGAAGATGCTGTCTTTTTTCCATTCTATGGATTTAACTTCTTTGTCAAAAAACAAATGGACTTGCAGTTTTTCACTTACTTGGTTAGAGTTACCCCAAGATATTTTATATTATTTTTGAATATTGTGAAGGATGTTGTTTCCCTCATATTTTCTCAGCTCCATGTCATGTGTACATAAGAAGTGTACTGATTTTTTCACTTTAATTTTGTATCTAGCCACTTATCTGAAGAAGTTTAGGATCTATAGGAGTTCTCTGGTAGAATTTGTAGGGTTAATATGTATACTATCATGTCATTTGTAAATAGCAATATTTTGACTTTTTCTATTTCAATTTGAATCCTCTTTATATTTTTTCATTGTTTTAATTTTTTAACTGAGACATCAAGTACTATATTGAATATATATATATATGGAGGGGACAGCCTTGTTTTGTCCCTGATTTCAGTGGAATTTCTTTAAATTTATCTCCATTTAATCTGTGCTTGGCTATAGCCTTGCTGCAAATTGTCTTTAGTATGTTGAGCTATGTCCCTTGTATCCCTGATCTCTCCAGGACCTTTACCATGAGATAGAGTTGGAAATTGTCAAAAGCGTTTTCACTATTTATTAGAACAATCCTGTGATTTGTTTCCTTTCATTTTGTTTATATTGTTGATTGCATGGACAGATTTCCATATGTTGAACCATCCTTGCGTCTCTGGGATGAAGCCAACCTGATCGTGATGTATGTTCTGCTTGATGTGTTCTGAGATTCATTTTGCAAGTAGTTTATTAAGTATTTTGACTCAATGTTCATGAGAGAAATTGGTCTGTTTTCCCATTTTGTTGAATCTTTGAATAGTTTGAGTATCAGGATAAATACATCCTCATAAAATGAGTTTTTAATGTTCTTTTGTGGAACAATTTTAGGAGTGTTGGTATTATGTCTTCTGTGAACATCTAGTAAAATTCTGCAATAAAACCTCCTAACAGCCTTAATTGTTCTGTGCATCAGACACACCTTATACACTCATAATTTAGGACTGTATAATGCTTGTGAGAATTATATGCTTTTGAACAAAATAACAAGAAACATTGGATAAGACCTGACAGGATTCATTCCTTTCAGCATGCTGGACACTGTCATCCTTTATCCTTCATGTTCCAGGACCAAGTGCTTCAATTGCCATTCCTCATCTGAACAATACAGCTCCTAGGGCACTTTCAAAGAAAGCTTCCAATCCCAGTTGGTACAGTGTTTCAGACTGTCCCACACAGGACTCAAATTAAGCCTGGAATTTCTCAACACTTAGAAACTGGACTACAAATGCTATTCTTAGCTTGTTTAACCATTTCCACAATTTTATCTGGGCCCCTACAAAGGTATTATTCACTCCAAATCAGGTGGAAGAAACCTCAATAGAATGATGCCCCATTCTCTGTACAGGTGTTCCAGTAGGCTTTCTGGTTGGTTTCTTGAGCTATAGAGGAATATTATCCATGGAAGTTGGTTGCAAGTTATTATTGTTCTTATTTAGAGAGAAAACAAGGTTAGACTCAGTGATGTCTCTCTTTTCCTTTATCTTATATTCTTAGGTTTGGATATATGGGTTGAAAAGAAAGAAGGGGAAGTAAAGAAATATATAGAGAAAATAGATTAGTGAATCTACTCCTCAACTTAATGCCTCAGTTGTCACTCACAAGGTTATTTTTAATTCACTGGTCTAGAATTTTGTATATAGATGCAAAATAAGTTTAACTCTAGAACAGTGCTATAGAATTCAAATGTAAATTTATTCTTCACACATTATATATATATATATATATATATATATATATGTAATATGAGGTATAATACTAGGTTTACTACTCACTTATATCTGGACACTAGCCCAAGGGGCATGTCCCATGAAATTCTTCACTTACCAGGAAAGTAGAACAGAGGGGAGGACATCCTATTTTGACTCTAGGCGAGAGAAGCATGGGAGAATGGGGAAATAGAAGGATCCAGAGGGTTCTAGAAAACTACAAGAAGAACATTATGGAAGGCGGGTCTGGACTGAGGGGTCCTGCTCAAACTATGGCACCACCAAGGACAATATGTGCAGTAATCTTCGAACCCCTACCCAGATCTAGCAATGGACAGGACATTCTCCATAGTTGAGTGGAGAGTTCGGTCTGACTTTCACACGAACTCTGGTGCCCCATATTTGACCACATCCCCTGGATAGGGAGGCCTGGTGGCACTCAGAGGAAGGATAGCAGGCTACCAAAAAGATACTTGATACCCTATGAGCATATACAGGGGGAGGAGGTTCACCTCAGGCACAGTCATAGAGGAGGGAAGAAGAGCAAGGGAAAATGAGAGAGGGAAGGAGGAATGGGAGAATACAAGGGATGGGATAACAATTGAGATGTAATATGAATAAATTAATAAAATATATTAAAAAAGAAAATGCTATTGCAGGCTGTTTAGGATAAATAAGTTATACAAGTTAATTGTTAGTTATTCAAATAATTGTCATGTCAATTACTAGTCTACTTTTCTCACAAGAATACACATTTTAGGTACAACAGATAGATATGATTCTAAAGAAAGATAAAGTAAGATAGATAACTATCAAATCCTCAGAGACATGCAGAATATGGCATTTGGAATTTTTTTTTAATTAACTTAAAGATGCACTGACAATAAAACAGGTTAAATCCTGGCAACACTCAGCCTACATCAAGGAGGATGATGATGACCATCAAAGAACATCCTTATGGAGATGGCTTTGAGTGTAACAAACAAGCCACTGGAAAAAATGTCCTTATTTCTACCATAGACAGATTCTGCCTTAAAAAGGGCAAGCTTGGATGCAGGCGGAGTCAGCACCCAAAGACTCCCAAGACAGGGTAAACAAGTCCTCAATAGTTCCTCCCTCAAAAATATGTCTGTCAGATATATTGGGCCAGAAGACTAAAGAAGATAAGAAGATGTTATGGAAATTGAGCTATATTCAGAAGTTTAGATGTACCAAGATATGAAAGATGTTTTCTTCAAGACTGTCAAATACATATAGCCAAAACACTAAGAATGTAACAATTATATAATTCCTGATTGTTTCATGCTTCTTCCTGCTATAGGTAGTCTATTGCATATATGTAAAATAATATAAATATGTGTGTGAAAAATAAAAAATGTTTGATTAATAAAAAACAAAATAACAACAACAACAAGAACAACAAAACTTCTAACAGTATTTTTTGGGGGTTGGGGACTTTAGTGACTGATTCAATTTCCTTAGGGGTTATAGGCTTATATGATTATCTGATTGTTTATCTGATGTTGACTTAACTTTGAAAATTGGCATCATTGGAGAATATTGTCAATTTCCTTAAATTTTTCATTTTTGTTAGTACAAGTTTCTGAAGAATGACCTACAGATTCTTTGGATTCTCCCATGCTTCTCTCACCTAGACTATTTTTCTAGTCTGATTTTGTTAACTTGATATTGTTTCTCTGTTTTTTAGTTAGTTTGGGTGGGTTTTGGTCAATCTTGCTGATTTTCTCAAATAACGAACTCTTTGTTCCATTGACTTTTTGTATTGTTCTCTTTGTTTCTAATTTATTGATTTCAGCCCTGAGTTCCATTATTTTCCTGACTTTTAAACCTTTTCTGTGTGTTTATTTTGTTGTTGTTGTTGTTCTAGAACTTTAAGTTGACATGTCTCCAATTTCTTGTTTTGATGTTTTGCATTTTTTGTTTTTTGTTTTTCAAGACAGGATCTCTCTGTATTAACCTTGGCTGTCATGGACTTGCTTGCATATCAGGCTGGCATCCAAATCACAGTGATCTGCCTGCCTCTGCCTCCTGGAGTGCTGGGATTAAAGGTGTACATCACCATGCCCAGCTTACAATTTCTTAATGAAGGTGCATAGTACTGTGAACTTTCCTCTTAGCATCACTATCATTGTGAAGTCAATATTTCTGTTTCTCAGAAAATTGGAAGTCAATTTACCTCAAGACCCAGCTATACCACTCCAGGGAATGTACCCAAAGGTATACCCATAACACAAGGATACTTGCTCAATTATATTCATAGCACTTTTATTTCTAACAGAGAGAAAATGGAAACAACTGAGATGTCCCTCAACCAGAGAATGGATAAATAAAATATGGTACATTTACCCAATGGAGTAGTACTCAGCTGTTTAGAGCCATGAGATTATGGCTTTTTCAGGCAAATGGGAGGAACAAGTAAATCATATTGAGTGAGGTAAGACAGACTTAGAAAAACAAGCATGATGTGTACTCATTCTTAAGTGGATATTAGCTGTAAAGTAAAAAATAATAAGGCTACAGTCCACAAACTCATAGTGATTAAGGACCAAGGAAGGCTTAATTGGAAACTCAAGGATCTTTGACAGAAGAAAAATAAAATATATTTCTCAGGTTAACAGAAAGTAGGTGAGATTAGAAACAGGAGGAATCCAGTGTTGTGGGGAGAGGAAATACTGGGAATGAAGGGAATTTGGTGGTATTTGTGAGGCAGATTGAAACTTAATGCAACCAACACTCCATAAAATCTTAGCAAAGGCTCCTAGTAATGGGGAACACTTAACCAGAAAGGGCATGTTCTGTATCCAGGCCAGGCCTCAAGTGGATGGAATGTGACACCAACCAAGCCACAGAACATTCCATCTAAAGTTTTTCCTGCATGCAGAATGTGATGTGACTGAAGCCTAGAAGAATTATTATCAATGAGATCAGAACAACTAATGACAGCAGTTGTAGAGTACCACCATCAAACATTAGGTGGAGCTCTGAAGTCCTGATAAGGAGGAGAAGAAAGGATTGGAGAGAAAAGATGAGTCAAGGACATACCAGGAAAGCACATCCCATAGAATCAACTAACTGGCACACATGGAAACTTGAGAGATCAGGGAACGTGTAGGGGCCTAACCTAGGTCCTCTACACATATGTTATGGCTGCATAGCTTGGGATTCTTGTAGAAACCCTAAAAGTGAGTGCAGGGGCTGTCTCTTACTTTTTTGCCACCTTGTGGCCCATTTCCTCCCTACTTTATTGCCTTTTCTACCCTTGTTGTGATATTGTATGTCTGATGTTAGTGTAGTTTTTCATGCTGTGCTTGGTTTGTTTTTTTGAGGCTTCACCTTTTCTGAAGGGAGGTGGATATGGTGGTGAGGGGTAGAAGAGGATGAGAGAAAAGAGGGAGTGTAAACTTTGGCTGAGATAAATAAAGATGCTGAAATTTTGCTGTGCTTTAGTTAGTAGTACATCGCCCACTCTCATGCACATAATTCTAATTAAACTAAAGAAATTTGATAAAATGACATGAGAGAATCCACTATTCTCTAGAAGTCTGTATGGCACTCTGCAAGGTAAACAGCAGAAGGGAAGCTTCTTGAGCAACACCAGCTTGATTGCTCTGTACTAAAATATGTGACATCTTCAGCAACAGAGGCTTAGCATAAAGTTCAGGTGGGCAAACAAGAGCAATGACCACAAATTTTGTTAGTCTCAAGTTGTTGGTATATCCCTGATCAACAACTCAAGAGTAGATATCCTGTACCTAAAACTGAGCTTTTTAGTTGGAAACTTGTACCTTATTGGATGAACCTTATATTCTGTGTAGAATGACACCAATCACCTCCCTACCTATCCTACCATTATCTCTTTCCTTAAAGGTCCCTCTCAATTATTCCCCATTTCTCAACCTTACCCCCTGTATTCTAAAATCTTCTCCCCCTCAAGAACTTTCTACTCCAATTCACAAATGTCTTCTTCCTAAATTCTCATATTTTATACTTACTACAATTTAAACACATATATTCAAATATAAAAGATGAGAACAAGGGATATTTGTTTTTCTGGATCAGAGTTATTTCTCTCTGTATAAAGCCTTTTTCAGTTTAATTTATTCACATAAAATATAATTTTGGTTTTTATAGTCAAACAGAATCTCCTGATGTACAGGTACTTTGTTTTTATTGCTCAATAATCAGTTGGTATCATCTCGGCTCTTTATGTGTTCTAGCTATTATGAACAGACAATTATGAACATGGTGCCTCTATCATAGAAAAATGCAAAAGTAGTGTAGTTGGTTTATATGGCAGAACTATTTCTATTGTTTCAAGGATTTTCTACACTAATTTCCACAATTGTTGCCCCAGTTCACTGTCTCACAAAGAGTGGAAGAGGGTTCTCAGTCACCTCGGGTTGACTGTCATTTGCTGTGTATGTACATTTCTTCTTCTCTAACCATTTTTATTCTGATTACAAAAATATGAAATTTCAAAATAGTTTTATTTTTTATTTTTCTAATGGTTAAGAATGCTGAACATGATAAAAAAAATTCCTTAGCCATTTGTACTTCATTTTTGAATTGTCTATTCAGTCTTAGAGAAATGAGAGTCAGTTTTCTCTACGAATACAGGCCAGAGTAGGTCAACTTGGACCCTGTAGAAGGCTACACACCCATGAGTAAAAGGCCAGCGTAAACTGGGCTTAGTGTGGTGGTTTTTAAAAGACACAAATTTGGGAGGAGTTAGGGTAAGTGTGGAACCAAAAATGTAGGGCAATACGGGTGAATGTGAACAAAACACATTACAAGCAAGTAGAAAATTCTCAAAGAACACAAACTGTAAATTTATTTTGTATGAATTGCATCTCAGTAAAGATACTGTTAAGTAGGGTGGCACTCAAGAGAGTTAAGAGTCTAGAAAATTGAAGGGAAAAGTTAGAGTGGAAGGGCTTCCATGTGATAATAATGTCAATATGATAAAAGTAAATCATATAAATAAATGAAATTACCAAAAAGGAAATAAAAGTAAAGAAGGTCACAGTGAAAAACAAGAACAAATGGTGAGTCAGCCTCTTGGACACAGTTTATATATTTCTGCAGTTTTATGGCCAAAACAGAAACATAGGAAAAGTAATGATTATGGGAAATACCTCTGAGAACATAAGCCTTGTTCTATAAAATAAATAAAGTGAATATTGTGGTAGAATTGCAATGCGTTTTAAATTAGACCTAGAGAATATTTCTGTTGAAATTCCTTTAAAATATGTGAAGCTGATCACATATGTTATGACAGACTGGAATGTTTCGAAATAGCTTATGTTTGGTCACAAAATACACTAGAGTAAAAATCTACAATATATTTTTATTCCTTTATTGGTATCTTTATAAGCACTTCACTATTGGGAAAATACCATACTATACTAATTCATGGGGTAATAATAAATTTATATCAGCAAGCAGGCATTATTTAACATTATGGAGAAAATGTTTCATTTAGTTTTCTTCTATGTCCTTCTATAAAATACAGGTATAACACCAGTGAGAACTGTAAAATTTTAGACAGCAGCATAGAAGGTATCAATTGATTAGTAGACCATCACCCAGCATAAATCCTTAAAAGAATCAATTGGTTTTCTTATCTCAAATAATGTACTATTCTCAGAGTAAAAATATTGATTATTTTTTAATTTATAATTCATACCTATTTGTTGAAAAGAATATATCTATTCCCTATATTCTTGTGTTAATTAGACAAATATACTAAAGAAAATTAACAAGGTTAACAAATTATGTCAATTTTTTATAACAACAGTCACTCAAATGATTGGATATAGAATAATATATATTAAAAGATCAATCCTACAAAGATACACAAATGCAACAAAAACAAGACTGCGAATATCAATCTATTTAAGCTGTATTTTAATCTGACTCTCCTCTCATTTTCTTTTATTTTTGAGATTATAATGTAACTACAACATTTTAACTTCCGTTTCCTTTCTCCAAAACCTCCTATTTCCCCTCCTGGTCCTTTTTCTAACTCATGGCCTCCTTTTTCATTAATAGCTATTGAAAGTATATAGGTATAGATAATCAAAAATCATACATTATTCAGTCTGCATGATGATAATTTAATGTATATTTTCAGGGCTGATACTTTGGCTTTGTATAATCACTTATTCTGCTCTTCCATAGACAGGATTACTTGTCTCACTCTCAAAATTCCTTAGTTGCTTATATTTCATGATGTAAGGTTGAGGCCCTTAGACTTTCCCCCATTCAGCTTTCTATGTTGTAATACATGGGAAAACACTGTAATGTTGTATTTTTTCTTGCAAAAACAGTTAAGCTACTTTTCCTTAAGAACACAAACACAATAGTAGTTGTAACAACCTATTGTTTAATGTATATGTAAAAAATTTAGACGGATGAAAACTAAAAGATTTTGGGTAATATTCTTGCTCATGTAGAGGAACAGACATGTTTGGATTCAGTGACATAATGACAGCTTATAGAGAAATATATTAGAGTTTATCAAGTTAATACACTAGAAATTGAGTACCTGGTACCAGGAAAAAGTATTAAATGATAGATATTGATTTACATTCAGAATTTTAGACTTACCGAGATAGGACAGATATTTTTTTCATGGCTGCCAAATACAATTAGCCAAAACACCATGAATATAACATGTATATAATTCCTGACTGTGATTATTCTTGCTGTATGTAGTTTATATTATTTAAGTGAGTTAATATAAATGTATATCTCAAAGTAATAAAAATAATCTATTTTCATGAATAAATAATAAAAATGCATGCAAAAAGAAAAACAGATTTAGACTCAGGTAAATTTCTCATAAATTATATCTTTAAAAACCAGTAGAACATATGAACACACATATATTGTGACAGCATATAAAAGATCAGTCCAAGATCAAGCCAAGGAAAACATCAGCATTAAGAGGGGAGGTAGACGCAACCATAACAGTAGAGCAATGAGACTTTTTTTGTTTTGTTTTGTTTTTAAGTTAGGGGAAAGGGAAGAATGTGATGAAAACAGAACCAATAAAATATCAATGATGCTGCCCCTAACCTGTTATTCAGTATATACCTTTCATGTGTGTGTGTGTGTGTGTGTGTGTGTGTGTGTGTATGTGTAACTAAAATAATAAAAAGAGAGTGGTCTAGAATTTGAGAGGGAGTTAGGGGTCAAATGGAAATGATAGAAGAGATGAAATGAAAGGAGGGAGTGATGTAATTATATTTTCATATAAACATTTGCACACAGATATTTATGAAAACTTCATATATAATTGACAAAAATTTTAAGTTATAGCCAATTTATTTTATACATGAATAAACTATCAGGCATGTAGTCTGGAATATCATTCACATATTAAGATACATTAAATATCAACCTATGAGAAGACATTGTGATCATTACAAAATCAAACAGGACAATACAGAAAGCCTACACACTGTATTATCCTAACCAGTTTGAAAACTGACATGACTGTAAAGGCAGAAGGAAGTCCCTTGGTTGTCATCAGCTGAGGAAAAATAATGGGTGAACTGTCAGAACATGAGGTATAGGGGAGAGAAAGTTGTTATGTAAGTTATGTATTACATAAAGATAAATATATGCCATTTGTTTTCAACCCATATAATATATTCTATGATTAAACTCAAATTGAACTTAATGGATTTCAGATTTTAATGATATGTTAATATTCATGAGTTTATTTTAACAAATTTGTGACTATAAGATGTCAGTGTATGGAGCTCTACAGGAAGAGAGGGGAAAGGTTACATATGAGTTTTATTTGTTTTTTTGTTTGTTTTCTGTTGCTGTGAACTCAGATAATAGTTTCTGAAAAAGAATGTCTAATAAGAAGAGATACATATTTGCCTTCATACATCTAATTTATCATGTATAAAATTTGTCTTTTTATTATATTCAATCTGATATTATTAAAGGAAGCAAACAGAGTGCTGTGCAGTGAGGCATTTGTTTGATTACTATATTTAGTTGCTTGTGTAATTTCTAAATGTAACCAACAGAGAGCCCCTGTATTAACCTTCAAATGGTTCTGTCTTACTTTATTTGGACTTCTATAATAAGAAGTCCATAAGACATATGGCTTATAAGTGACAAGCATTTATCTCTTATAGCCAAAAGTTGACAAAATTTTAAAGCAACCCTAAATGTATTTTATAGATGAATAAACTATCATCTAAGTAGACTGTAATATCATACAAACGTTAAAAGGCATTAAATATCAATCTATTAGAAAACATAATGATCATTATAAAATCAAAGAAGAGAATACAAAAAATACAACATGATGCACTACTATCTCAGCCAGTTTGGAAGAGACATGATCGTGAAGCAGAAAAAAGGTCAATGGTTGTCAACAGTTAAAGAAAAAGTGTGGGTGAATTGTCAGAACATGAGGTGTAGGGAGGAAAGCTGTTATGTAAGCTATGTATTACACAAGGAAATATATATATATCTGTTCAATTATTATTTAATATTTAATATTTTTTATCATTTTAGTAAAATCAGTGATTACTCCTTAACCAGTTTCATATCCAAATAACCACAAAGAAACACCAAGATCTATTTAATTAGCCTATAGCACAATGCTGCACAATAATTACTCCATCCTAAACTTTCATGCTAGTATAGTTTCCTCCCATTTTGATTTTCTACTTTATACTTGTTTTTAAATCGTCTCCTAGGCCTGGTTCATCTCTCCTAATGTTTCCCTGGTCCTGGTCTCCTCCTGGTTCGATCCTCTCCTTCCTTCTCTTTTGCCTCTCCTCACTGGATCAGGATGTTCTACTCTATACTCTGTTATTGTTCATCATGGGTTAGTTTGTTTTTATTTACAATACTGAACACAAATGGTGACCTGTGTACACAAACTTGAAACAAGAGATACTTAGGATAAACATCATCACAATATCCTGATTGAAACCAGATAGTGGGGTAGAGAAATCAGCCTTTAAATGAAGAAGAGTAAGCTGTGCACAGTCAACGAGAACATTATGCCAATATAAATCCACCACTGTTCAAACATATAGACATCACAAAATGAGTAAACTCAAATTAAATTTGGTGGATTTCAGATTTTAATGATTTATCAACATTTATTACTTTATTGGAACAAATGTGCCACTGTAGGATGTCATTGTAAGAAGTACTACAGGGGGAAAACAGGAAGCTAAAGATGGAGATGCGTATTTAGGTTCTATTAAGAGCCTGTTATCCATAGGCAATGCTACCTTATCACTACATCTTTACATGGTTCAATAACTATTTCTCAGTAGCTTCTATTACATGGACATTAATTGAAATAAAAAGAAATTCAGTATCATTGTCTATTCTACCCCTCCCCTACAATAACTCATTTCTTGTACCACCACTGGAGAGTAAATTTTCAATGCAGGGGATGTAAAGGGTTCACTGTGGCAATGGAATCTTTATAGCAAAGATAATGCCTTCTTTGATCTAAGATACAAGATTAGGTTTTAATAGAAAACTTGAAAAGCTAAGCTGAGCAAAAGTGGATTTTTAAGAAAGGACCTTGCATATTTTATATTTAAACTTTCAAAACATATTTTCCTGAGGGCGAGCAGTGTGTATTTAAAAGCAAAGTAGATATTGAAACATGCAATATGAATAATTTATAATTTGCTCTCCAAGTCTTAGAATTAAGTGACCTAGAATAATGTGATCAAACAGCAATGAACAAGTCAAAATACATTAGCTCTACCTTTGTGATATTCAACATAAATGGAATTTAAATTTCTATTAACAGTAGGATGAAGAATTATAAAATATCACATGATAAGTTGAATATAAAGAACAATCGGCAACAATACAGAGAATTATACAGTTTCTGAAATTCTACTAAAAAAAAGAGGACACACCTAAAGGAAAAAAAAAAAAAAAAGACAGGAACCCACATATATGACTCGGTGCATAAAGTGTTTTGCTGTGTGTGCTAATATAATAGGGCTAGCCATCAACTTGGCAGGACGTAGATTCACGAGGGAGATGAGCCTCTTAGAATGCCTGTGGGGACTTATCAGAAATGTTGTAGATAATAGGAGGAAACTTGCCCACTTCATTCCCTATAAAAGGAATATTGGATTATGTAAATTGAGAGTGATAACTGAAAGCAGTAAGCTCGCTTTCACTCATTTCTGTTCCCCAATTGTGGACCTGATGTAATCAATCAAAACTATTTGGAAGAACTTCCCCATATCTTTTTTCCTAGAGTACATTTTGTATTCGAGTCTCATTAAAATGGAATTTCCTTTCTGTAGATTTATAATACCATCTGTACAGTTCTCATCATTCATTAGGAACAGAAAATCAGAGAAGCAGTGCAGATGACGTTGTCCATGTTAAGTGTTCATGTCCCAAACTGATGACTAGACCCTCTTTCATGTTTCTGGCTTTCACAGAAGATATTTTCTGGGGAGAATCCTTGCTGATATCCAGGGAATTGCCTACCTTGTATCCACCAGACTATTTTTTCCTTCAACTGCCCTAAGTCACTTTTTAGCTTAAATAGGGAAAATTAATATCTGTAAGTTCTGAAGTGCAAAAGGTCAAGAGAAAATTATAAGCAGGGTTGGATTTTTGAAATATATAAGGGAAATTTTGTTTGATCGTTATCTCTCATATTCTACTGGTTATTGGAATTCTGTTTCTTGAATGCTGTGGCATCAGGATTTCTGTTGTCTCCATGCAGTAGCCACCATGTATGTATCTTAAAATTGTCATTTTATCTGAAGATCCCAATCATATTGAATTCGGGTCTTAACCTTTGCCAGTATGACCTGATTATAACCACCTACATGTTCAATGATCCTGGGTCAAATTATTTCACCTTTGGATGTACTGGTGGTTAAGATATTAACCTTTAAATTTGACTAGGGTATTATCCATATCTCATAACAGCTCCTCTTCATGTAAACCTCTCATAATAATATGATCATTATGAGTCTATCTATAAATAATAACATAATATTAATTATAAGGTGGATCTTGGAAAAAGTAATATTCTTTAAACGAACTATTTGTATTTCTTTTGAAAAAGCTCATGTTCTTCTAAGCAGTATTAACTTTCAGCAATGGTTTTAATATTTAATGTATTTGGCTTTCAGAGATATTCCTGACACACAAACAATCTATAGCCTTATTAAGTTTTATGGCTAAAACTTTTTTTTTTTTTTTTTTTTTGGTCCTTGCAAAATTTTATCTTATTTTTAAATTTTATTTACATAGTTATTCACTTTACATTCCAATCATAGCCCCTTCCCTTCTATCTGCTTGATCCCTCTCTCCCTCCCTCTTCCCTCATCCCTCCTCCCCTTCCTCTCAGAAAAGGGGAGCCCTCCCACTAGCCCAACCCTCTTACCTCAAGTCACATAAAGACTGAGCCCATTCTCATCTACTGACGCCAGACAAGGCAGCCATGCCAGGAGGAAGTGACCAAATGGACACAATAGAGTCCATGTCAGAGGCATGGACTTACTGAAGACCAAGCTGCCATTTTAGTACATATGTGTCGGGGATGTAGGTATAGTCCATGAACCGTTGGTGTCTCAGTCTTCACAAACCCCCTGTGCTCAGGTTTGTTAGTTCTGTTGGTCTTCTTGTAGAGTTCCTGTCCCCTCTAGGTACTTCTACCCTTTCCCCAACTCTTCCATAAGGCACCTTGGTAGCAAATGCTTTTTATGGCAAGATAATATACATGGAACCAAATCTATCAGACATAGAGAAAAAAATGAACAAGATTTAATGATTGTGGGTAATCATTTAATCAGCATTAAAATTCTGCCATGAAATGTCTCCCATATCTGAAAGGGCAGCTCTTGTACCTTATCACGATTTTCATTTTTTCCCCATTTTCTAGGCCTTCTAGCCATGCTATGAAAAGAGATTTTCTATTTCTATAAATTAAATAAATATACTCAGAAGCTCGGATGTCTTCCTTCTGTTGTTTCTCTGTTTGAGTGCACTGCCTGGTTAAGAGCTCATGTAAGTGCATGTACGAGGAGGCAAATGGGGTCAGGGTTCAGTAGTATCACATGGTTAAGGAGGTGATGCGTATTGGTTCCTCATCAGGTTAAACCTAGCATGCATTTAGCAAGCATAAGTGTTTGTGCCTACAATTTTGTAGTTAGATTTTCATCACTTTTGGTAATTATCTAAAATTAAGATTCTTATTTATATGACAATGTGTATGGTCGCTGTTAATGTTTGGTTTGTTTGTTTGGTTTGTTTTTGTTTGGGTTTTTTTTGTTTTGGTATGTTTGCTATTTTACACTTTTACTGTTAGTACATGAATGCTCTTGATCCATTTTATCAAGTCAAGGGTTATTAAATTTTTCTGACTTTAATAACTCATGTGTGTACTTAATAGTTTGAAATTATGGTTTGAAATTATGTATCCCAAGTTATCAGTGTTTTATGCATCTCTTTAGTAAAAACTTATTTGTACCTGATTTATGAATGATTTCTTAACACATTTGTTAGGTTCAATTAATTATTTGGCTTTTGACTATATATCTTTTATTCTATGTCTATGTATTAGGAAATACTAGAATCCATGGTTTACCAGTTTACTTTTTAATCATTTATGTGTTGTATGTCTGTGAATTTGTGTATTAGTGCATGCATGCCAGTAAGATTCATGGGTATTTGGTGTTTTTCTCTATTGTTATGCCTCTTATGTTTGAAACATCTCTTACTAAACCTAGAGCACAGCTATTAACTAGACTGGCTGGCCACGGTGACACCAATTCTTCCTTTCTCTGTCTCCAAATAATGAGGTTGCAGGAGCACTTTGCTAAGTTTGACATTTTACTGGGGATGTGAGACTATCGACTCAGGTCTTCATGCTTATGCACCAAGCATTTACCCAACAAATCATCTCTCCATCTCCTTTATTCACTAGTTAATTTATTTATTCACTTTACATCCCAATTGCTGCCCTCCTCCCTCCTCTCATGCCAGTTTCACCATAACATACACTTCCTCTCAACAACTTTTTTCCTTCCTCCTCAGAGAAATGGAACGCCCCCGCCCCCATGGTTACCAACCCATCCTGATACATAGAGTTGCAGCAGGCAGGAATAAACACATCCAGACAAGACACCCCAGCGAGGAGAATGGGATCCAAAGGCAGGCATCAGAGTCAGAGCAGATCCAGCTCCAATTGTTGGGGGACCCACATGAAGAACAAGCTGTGCATCTGCTCCATATGTGCAGTGGCCCTAGGCCCAGCCCGTGCATGTCTTTGGTTGGTGATTCAGTCTTTGTGATCCCGAATGGGCCTAGGCTACTTCACTCTGTAGGTCTTCTTGTGGTGTCCTTGATCCTTCTGACTCCCCCAATCTTTCCTCCACTCATTGACAAGACTCTTCCAGCTCTATATAATGTTTTGTTGTGGGTCTCTGCATCTGGTTCCATCAGACACTGGATTAAGCCTTTGAGAAGACAGTTATGCTAGGGTCATGTCTGAAAGAATAGCAAAGATCATTAATAGTGTCAAGGGTTGGCTCTCTCCTATGACCCCATAAGTCTCAAGTTAGGCCAACCAAAGCTCCTTTGGGTCTGTGGATTGTGGCATAGTTATCCTGTACTTCATGGCTAATATCCACTTAGAAGTCAGTACATACCACATGTGTCTGTGTCTAGGTTACCTCACTTAGGACCATCTTTTCTAGTTTCATTCATTTGAGTGCAAATTTCAAAATGTCCTTGTTTTTAATAGCTGAGTAGTATTCCATTGTGTAAAGTACCACAGTTTCTTAACCTTTCTTCAGTTGAGGGGTCTCTAGGTTGTTTCTACTTTCTAATTATTATAAATAAAGCTGCTATAAACACAATTGAGCAAGTGTCCTGATAGTAAGGTGGAACATATTTTGGGTATATGTACAGGAGTGGCATAGCTGGGCCTTGAGGTAGAATTCCTCCCAAATTTTTGAGAAAGTGGCAGATTGAATTCCATAGTAGTTGCACAAGTTTGCATTCCCAACAGAAATGAAGGAGTGTCCGCCTTGCTGATCATCCTCCTCAGCATGTGCTGTTTCTTGAGTTTTTTATTTTAATCCATTCTAAGGAGTGTAAGATAGTTTTCCTTTGCCTTACAGAAATATTTCAGTTTCATTTATTAATTGTTGACTTTTAAAGCCTGAGCTATTGGTATCTGTCCAGGAAGTTGTCCCCTGTACTAAGGCATTCAAGGCTCATCTCCCTTTCTTTTATGTTAGATTTAGTTTCTCTGATTTTATGTTGAGGTCTTTGATCCAGTTAGACGATTTTTGTGCAGGGTGATAGATAAGGCTCTACCTAAATTCTTCAACATGCAGACTTGCAGTCATAATAACACCATTTGCTGAAGATAATTTCTTTTTTCATTTCATGGTTTTGGCTTCTTTGTCAAAAATTAAGGGTCCATAGGTATGTGGGTTTTTTCCTGGGTGGTTAATTCTATAACATTGATCAACCTCTCTGTTTTTATGACAATTTCACAGTTTGTATTACTATTTCTCTATAGCTCATTTTGAGATGAGGTATGGTGATACTTCTAGACATTCTTAATTGTACATTTGTTTTAGCTATCCTAGGTTTTTTCTTTTCCCATATGAAGTTGAGAATTGCTCTTTTGAAGTCTGTAAACAATTGGGTTGGCATTTTGATGGGAACTGCACTGAATCTGTATAATTCTTTTTCTAAGATGGTCACTTACAATATGTTAATCCCACCAACCAAAGAGCATGGAAAATATTTCCATCTTCAAATATATACTTCAGTTTCTTTTGGAACTTGAAGTTCTTGTCATAAAGATGATTTACTTGCTTGGTTAGAGTTGCATGAAGATATTTTATATTATTTGTGGCTATTGTGAAGAGTGTTGTTTTCCTAGTTTCTTTCTTATCCTGTTTATCGTTTGCACAATAAAAATTTCCTAGCCAGGCATGGTAGTGCATGCCTTTAATCTCAGCACTCAGGAGGTAGAGGCAGGCTGTGAGTTCGAGGCCAGCCTGAACTACAAAGAGAGTGCAGGATAGCCAGGATAACATAGAGAAACCCTGTCTAGAAAAACAAAAAAGCCGGGTGGCTAGTGGTGCACGCCTTTAATCCCAGCACTAGAGCGAGTTCCAGGACAGCCAGAGCTGTTACACAGATTAACCCTGTCTAAAAAAAAAAAAAAAAAGAAAAAAGAAAGAAAGAAAAAACCTAAGTATGATATAATTTAGTTAATTTTTACACATGAGTTATTTATGGTATCTATACTATTTGAATTAATATTTTAAATTGCATTTAAATAATGATAAATTAATCAATTAATGATTATGTGTTTTCTGCTATGGTGAAAACGTGAATATCAGAAAAAAATCGAGAAGTCAGTTTTCATCTTTCAATATGTAGATTGTTACAATTAAATTTAAGACATAACATTTTCCTTAAACACTTTTATCTGCTGAACCATCTCACTTGTCCAGTATACATTATTTATATACACAGTGCATGCACATTTAAACAGTTACAGATTGTGTACATTATTGTCTTGCTATTTTGGGTTATACAGACATACACACAGATATAATACATATATACTTTAACAGTGAATATAATATCTTCTGCAATTCCATTTTAATTTTAGAATCAAACATTTACTATCTCTCTGCCAAATATACAAAGCCTAAGTGGTGGTTTCTATTTAAACTTCATTGTTGTCACTTCCAAAATATTACACTATTTGATCTCAAAAACTATTTATATCTTGAATCACTCTATATTCATTATTTTTACTAAGAAAAAATTTATAATTTTGGTGTATTTGCCTTATGTTTTATTAAATATCATTAAATATTTTACAATTGTATGAGAAGAAGCAATATTTGGATGGTCTTGTGCTTTTTTTATTTTACTGTTTGCGTATATAAAAAAATTTAAATATAATGCTCAATTAACAACAGGATACTCATTTGCATTATTATTAACTGGGATATGAATTCAAGATTGGGTAGATCATGGGCCCTGGGGAAGGTTCTAAGACACTTCTGCTAAATGGGCATAGTATTAAATTGCTCCCTCAGTTAATATCTGTATATCTATATATTAGTGAATTTTTCATCACTCCACAAAGATGCTGATTTTTTCCCAATAGAAGATAGAAGATGATTAATAAAAGATCTCCAATTAGTTCTGATGCGGAGAGAAAGAGAGAGAGAGAGAGAGAGAGAGAGAGAGAGAGAGAGAGAGAGAGAGAGAGAGAGACTGTGGGGGTCTCAGTTTTAAATGGAATATTTCATACACCTTTTCTGAGCTCTCAAGGATCCTTATAGAAAAACAGTCAGAAAGACTGTGAGAATTGATAGTAGGGAAAAAGTGTAATAATTAAAAGGGAGGAATTGGAAGGTGTGCAATATTAGATTGATTAAAATACTTACTATGCATGCATTTATTTCCCAACTGTTATTATCATTGTATAATCTGCTTAAGTTTGATATTTACATGTAAAATGAACACTGTCAATTTTAATTTTGTTTTGTGTTATGTTGATTTCTATATATACTATATTTTATGTGGAAGACGTTTCAGTAAGGCTTAGTTGTTGGGTCTTTTATCATTATGTATATTGTTAATATATTATTTCTTACAGATGCACCTATTCAAACTGAGAAAATTTCATATTGTCCCAAGTTTTCTAAAAGTAATTTTAATTACTCCTAAATACTAAATAGCATCACATGCATTTATTTAAAGAGAAATTTCTTTTATATTTTCTGAGTTTATTCTTCAAGTAAATTTATCTTAAAATATGAAACCAACCTTGCAATACTGACAAAAACTATGTGTAATCACTGTGTATTTATTGATTCATCTTGCTGCTATGTAATACCGATGAATTTCTAAGGTGAAGTACTTGGTCCTACAGGGGTCCCTATAAGGAACTTTGCATCTAAACCTTCCATTTAAAAAAATATGCTCTTTCTTTACTGTTATGTTGCAGTTTTCAAATTGTGTCTCTTTTAACCTATATTTTTCATTTGTTGGTATACAATGTACATTATTTCCATAGTTGCTCCGTTCATTCTCTATGAAATGTGACCTTATATTTTTTTCAATCCTTCTAGGGTTGGATGCTTTTCTTCCTTTTTTAAAAACTTTTTATTGACTAATCTTTTGCAAATTTCACAGTGTATGCTACAATCTATTCATCTCTCTCTTCCTTCATACTTGCCCTCTGCCCCTCCAGCTTCCACCTGCCAAGGTAAAACAAAACCTCCTTGTGGAAGGTATAATGTATGATGGTGTCCCACAGTATATGCACACCCCTTTGTCCACACTAAGTTACTTGCAAATGTTCATTGTAATGAATCATTGGTCTGGTTTCTGGTCCCTGGCTCCTGCTACCCTATCAATACTATACCCTCATGAGAATTCTCTTGGAAATTCTGTTGTCCTGTGTCATAGAGATCTTGATGCTTTGGATATATGGGACCTACCACTTCTTGGCCGCAGACCTGTGTTCCAGCAGTTCATAAATGAGTTAGATGTTGGGGTAGGTGAAATCAAAGCCCTGCTTCTGAGCTTGGGTGATAGCTAAGCTGGTCATTACATAAGTTCTTCCTTATCCACACTACCAGAGAGAGTGTTCCTGCAATGCCATAACCAGAAAAAAAGTAGAGCCAGCTCTCCCACTCTCATGACCTAGGGCCTAGCTCATCCACTTAATACTAAATTAAGAGAACATAAAAGTAAAGTTCTGTTTCAATAAATGCATATCCTGCTATTTACTATTTACAATTAATTAAAAATAATGCCACCAGTGTAAGCTCTACTGCGATATCCATGAGAGGTGCAGAGCCTGCTCTCCCTAGTGCTACAGCCAGTGATGGGCAGGGACAGCTTGCCTGCCTTACTGTCCCCAGGGCCATCTCTCCTGCCAGCCACATGTTGTGAGGGGTGAAGGGAGAGGATCTTCCTTGCTTTCTTATTTTTAGCAGTATGAGTGTCATTCAGAATGTGCTGTTTTTATTTATATTTTTATTTTTTTTAATTTTTTATTATTAATTTATTCTTGTTACATCTCAATGGTTATCCCATCCCTTATGTCCTCCCATTCTTGCCTCCCTCCCCTTTTCCCCTTATTCCCCTCCCCTATGAATGTTCCTGAGGGGGATTACCTGCCCCTGTATATGCTCATAGGGTATCAAGTCTCTTCTCGGTAACCTGCTGTCCTTCCTCTGAGTGCCACCAGGTCTCCCCCTCCAGGGGACATGGTCAAATGTGAGGCACCAGAGTACGTGAGAAAGTCATATCCCACTCTCCACTCAAGTGTGGAGACTGTTCTGACCATTGGCTAGACTCAGGTTAAGATATATATTTTTTAATTTTGTTATGCTTTATTCAATATTCTTCGGAAACGGTGTTTCTGAGGTATGCTGTTTAAATCTGTTCTTTTAAAAATAAACTTTCACCAAATTGTGACCAAATTTACAATATGGTTTGAGATCATTAACAGCTTTGTGCTTTTTTCTGCTTATATACTGTGTTTTCCATCTATTCATAATTAACTGATATTTTAAAAAACATTGTGATCAATAATACTAAGCTTTATAATACCAATATGTTTAACTGCTAAAAGTCCAGAAGAATGAAGAGCTTTAATGTTACCACGTCCCTTTTCTTTCCTTGTCATGCCTTCATGCCCCTAATTCAAAAGAATGAATGTATGAACAAAATGTGGTGACTAGAACTAAGACCATTCTCTGAAAACAGTGAAGACTACATGTTGGTATAGATTTCTAACATTTGATTGTGGCTTTTTCTGCTACTCTAAGTCAATAGGTTAAAAAACAAAAACAAAATATAAGCATCTCACTTTCTTGTGGGACGTTTGCAATAAGTTACGCTGGTGCCCCATATTTGACCATGTCCCCTGGATAGGGAGACCTGGTGGCACTCAGAGGAAGGATAGCAGGCTACCAAGAAGAGACTTGATACCCTATGAGCATATACAGGGGGAGGACGACCCCCTCAGTCACAGTCACAGGAGAGGGGAGTAAGGGGAAAATGGGAGGGAGGAAGGAATGGGAGGATAGAAGGGATGAGATAACAATTGAGATGTAATATGAATATATTAATAAAATATATTTTAAAAAGAAAGAATATTTCATTCACTTTCGATACCATATTTTCTGATGATCTATAAATTCAAGTATTGCCTCTGTTAGAGAGACCTGGATGTAGAGTACATCAGAATTCTTAACAATTAGGGCTCACATTTGAGTAAAGAACTCCAAGGGCCAGTTTCCTTTCTTGTGCTTAGCACTGATTTACAATTCTATGACATCTTTTCTCATATTTATTTCATTCTGCTTTTTGTTTATTTGGCTATAACTTATTCTTTAGTTAATAAGATGCTTTCTATCTCTCTGGTTTTTTGTATTAATATAACACTGTGGATCATACAACTAGTTTATTTTCTTCATAATATTGTTATTGATTATTTGGAAATTTTACCTCATGAGCCCAAGCACCCTCAGTTCCCAGTCTCTAAAATCTGCCTATGCATCCTTGAAAGACATCCTCCCCCCATCAATAAAAAAGAGAAAGAAAGAGAAAGGAAGGAAGGAAGAAGAAAAATAAAGAGGAGAAACAAGTCCAATTTGTGTTGCCTATAAACTCATTGGAGCATGGGTAAGCTACTGGTGTCCAGTTTCTGAAGGAAAATGGAGGCATTCCATACCTGTACCACCACTAGAAGCTATGAATTATGTAGAGCTATACTTCGGCAGTCCTATCATTATTTTAAAGAGTTCTTTTCAATGGCTTTCTCTCTAGGTTGTTACTTTTTGGGTGGATGAGGATAGGGTTTGCCATAGAAACTCTTTTGTCAATTATGGGTCTGTAGTCATCAATAACATGGGAACAGTAGCTTCTTTGCCCATTTACAGTCAGCAGGAACAAGGATTACAGACTTATACTTGGTATCTGGAAACAGCAAATTCTATGGAGATCCACATGGTCTCCTGGTTTTTGCACAAGTCACAGATGATAGCATGATCTCCAGTGGCATACCATGGACATCAAAATGTTCCTCTATAATTGCAAAGGCCCAAACAACATCATAACTCTTGGTGGATCCACAGAACACCCACAGCCATATGGCCCTGGTAGCAGCACTGCCATCATACATTAACGTAGAATCAGACTGCAGCATAGATTACAAACATCCACATAGCTTCTGGTGCTAACATGTGCCACAGACATCAACACAGAACCCAGCTGCACTTTAGGACCATAGACCCAGACAAGACCCTTAGATAGCACTGCCCCAAATATCACCATGGCCTCATCTGGCACCTCAGGATTCACATTGATGTCGCTCCTAGTGGCAGCATGGCCTACAGATATCAGAATGGTCTCAGAAGGTAGTCTAGAGCAAATATGCCCTTGGTATGCACACGGATGGTAACGCGGGCCAAAGACATCAAATACGGCTACTGTAGGACCATGGGGATCCACATGAACCTTCATCTTCCATACTGACTGGCACAGTGGACCATGGATACCAAAGTGGTCTGAATGGGCAGTATGGACCATGAAAGGTCTTTCAAGGGGGTCAAATACAGAATATAAACCATTCTCAATTTTGGGCATTCTGTCCTTTCTAAGAACCAGGGCAATTATACATGTGGGCAGTGCGATCACAGGTTGAGTCTAGGCTCATGGTCTGGGCTGCTGCCACAATTCCCTGTCAACACTACTCAGCAATGATAGGTTTCCAAGTCTATACATGTATTCTTCCACACCTATCATAACCATTGTTTCTCCAGTTCCAACTCTCTCACTCACTCACTGTTCGCTTCCTCCATCTTTCCTTCCTTTCTATCTCATATTCGTTTGTCATGATGACATTGGAAACTGCACACACTCACACACAGACACACACATATACACACACACACACACACACACAAACACACACACACATTCACATATATAGCCAAACAGCTTGACATGCAAGCATTCATTGCAATAAATCATTGATCTGTTTAAAGATTTCTGGTTTGTGACACACCATAAATAGTGGCCCATCACTAAGACTCATCTCTGATACCCTACAGTTGCCCAGAATCAGGCTGATCCAATGGCTAGGCAGGGTGTCATGAGTCAGGTTGCATGTGAGCTCCCTGCCCTCTATGTCTGGTGGGCCAAGGGCCAGCCCTATTCACTAAGACTCATCTCTGATACCCTACAGTTGCCCAGAATCAGGCTGATCCAATGGCTAGGCAGGGTGTCATGAGTCAGGTTGCATGTGAGCTCCCTGCCCTCTATGTCTGGTGGGCCAAGGGCCAGCCCTATTCAGTACCAACATCTGGTTCTGAAGGTCTAGATCCTCTACTCACGCCAGCAGCTCCGAAATAGAGTGGGTGTTGTGGTAGACTGACTCAGAGCGCTGGATCTTGGCTTGGGTGGTAGCTGAGCAGGTCAGTGTGTGTGTGTGTGTGTGTGTGTGTGTGTGTGTGTGTATGTGGGGGGGGGGGGCGCCACGCGCGCGCACACATGCGTGCCTGTATTTCAGGTGCTAAAGGGCAGGTCTGAACTTCCTTACTTTTATAAATATTAAATATTTCTATTTTGTAATGGAAAAGAATGGATTACATAAAAAATAGTATTTTTCAATAAAAACTGGAGATATTTTAAAATTTGTCCATTGCCTATGTGACCTTTAGACAAGACAGAGAGTATAGTGTACCAGAGAGAGTGTCTACACTGACCTCACATTGAGCAATGATTAAGCTAAGAATCCCAGGATTGAGCTGCTGAGCACAGAACAACTGACCAATGTTTTCCCTTCAGTTTCTACATGTAGAAACAGTAATAAACAACCAAAAGCTGAAGTAGCAAAGTGGTTGTACCAATAAATATACTGTGCAAACAAAGTGTCACAGTCCACTTCAGTAAGTGTGGACTATGAGCTACAATGCATAAGAACTTTGTACACCCTTAGGTACTTATTTCATTAATATTATACTATATTAGCATACAGGCCTCGCTGAGTTTTATTGTTTAGAGAGATATTTAAGAAGTATTAGTGTAAATAGCTTCCAATCTCTAACCTTCGAAGAGGCATTGGGAATGCTCACGATTCTGAAAAGCAAATTAGTAGTATAGAAAAGCTAAAACAACCTGAATCTATTTTTTTACTTATGTTTATTTCCTTTGTAAATTGGAGAAACCATTACACTATATATCAATAGGAATGTAAATACTATGTTCAATCCAATTCATTTCATTTTCTTAATGCATACTAATGGAATTAACTTGGAATATCAATCTTCCTTTTTCTAAACATGAATTATACAATATATTTAGTAGATTAAAGATACAAGTATGACAGTAGTTATCTTAGACCTGAACTGCAGGCCATTTACTAAGATTCATATGAATAAAATGTGCTTTGAGCAGAGAACTCACTGACCTACTTCCAACAGTTAAAATATTTTGTTTTGCTAAATATCTCATTATAAAATACTTCATATTCACATTCCTTTTAGATAAAGAGGAATGAAAATGGCATATGGTTATTGCAACATATTAATTCATGAATATTAGTTGATAATTTAATTATTTTTGGAAATAACATTGCCATAGTTATTACTACTAGCATTGCATATATCATTAATTGGTTTTATTTCTTTTTATCAGCAACAACGCTTTTCATCGTTCATATTATTAGGTCCCCACACTTCAAAGGTATTTTAAAAAGAGAACTATAGTAATTTAATAAACAGCATTTCTCAAGTTAGTAGGTTTAGCTCTGTATCACGGTAAAGAAGATTGTTTATAAAAATAGATGCCAGTCAAAAGCAGTAACAGCTGCCAAAGGTAACCCTAATAATGTAGTGTAATTTGCACCTAGTGTTTCTCCACAGCTCATTAGAACCTAACATAATTAGAAGACAAGTGTAACAAAGAATTTGTGTGAGTATTATTGGGTCAGTAATTTACTTCTAAGAGCCCTTTCCATCTTTGCTTTTTGATTTTTAGATCAATCCCTTCCTTGCCTGACATCGTCACATTTGTTTGACTGTCACTGCGACTATGTGCCAATCTCTCCACCTGTGATGCCTGTGAAGGCTGAAACCGAACTCCAGGTGTCAAAATGAGGAGAGTCGAAAGTGACCAAGATAGAAGAAAGCAAACAGCTCAAAATATTTTATTTTAAGCACTACCATGGTAGGTCTTCACAGATTGTTGTTTGGCTTTGGTATCTTTGACATATAGCTTTTCCGTCACTACCTAGCTTCTGCTTGTGAATATGATGAAATCCTCCCTTCATCCCTACTGCAAATACATTCTTAATAGTGTGGTAATAGTGAAGGAGGGCCAGTCTAGTGAAGGAGGGCCAGTCTCAGCACGTTCCCTTGCTTTGTGATTATGATCAATGTGTTGTTGCTATCTGTCTTAGATATTTAATAGCAAAAACAAAAGAAAGAGGGAGCAGGGAAGGGATGGAGGGAGGAAGAGAGATTGAGAGCAAGAGAGAGAGAGAGAGAGAGAGAGAGAGAGAGAGAGAGAGAGAGAGAGAGAAGAAGAAGAAGAAAGAAGGAAAGAAAGAAATGAAAAATAAAAAGGAATATTTTAAAGTAGTTCAAGCAGTTTTTGAAGTGTTCCAATTTTTAAAATTATAACTTTACATAGAGCCAATATGAATATATTTTAGATTAATCAGGCCCTTAACCATAACATTCAACTAGAAAAAAGATAGTAGAATAATTAGATGGAAACAATTAAGTCATCAGCCCTAAATAGGCATATCCTTTCTTTAAAAATAAAAATATTTTACCCAGTTGGAAACTTATTTTATACATATATATATATATTTAATTCCAGAGTTCTGGCCTGTTGAAATTAAAACTCGTTTTCATTTTCTATGTTGTTTTTACCCAGAGGCCATGTTTCTCAACATAGCTGTCAACAATATTGATGACAGAAATCAAGAGCACTTTGCTCCCCTCCCTCTCGCCTTGTCTATATGGCACCATCTCATTACCACAGGCCAGAGAAGCTCTGAAAACCATCTGTGATTTTTTTTTTTCCTCCATCATAGGGCTTTCTTCCAATGTCTTGCCCATAGTAGGCAATGTCAGAGCCACCACATCAACAGTGGGATTTGCTGTTCTTTTTATTTAAAAAACAAAACAAAACCCATAGTTTTGGCTAAAATACAGTGATTATACAAGACAGTGTAAGCATGAGTAGCAGCAGTCAGCCGAACTGTCGCAGAAGAAACTCAGGTTTGAAGCAGCCGGGGAATCCTCTTTTTGTTGACACTGCGCCTTTCCACCTGCTCCTGAGGATCGAGAGGTGGTTATGGCACTTGCAGACAGAGCCTCTCACAATGTAAGATTCCTCAGAAGGCTAAAGGATGGGAGGGTATATTTATGATTTTCAAGATTCCTTCAGAGGCCTTACTTTTGTCTATCACCTTCCGCCTAAGATCATACTCCTTATGTCTGATATATGAATTTTCTGACTTAGCAGAATTTCTTTTCAATGTTGCCTTTGCTACTTTTTTTTTTTTTTTTTTTTTTTTTTTTTTTTTTTTTTTGGTAATGTCTCTTACTATCCATTCACTCACAAAGTCTCTATCCAGACTGAATCTGTTACAGGCAACTGTCAAATGTCCCTATATAAGCTGACGCTTTTTCTGTCATTACAGTGGTTGTCGCAGCATTACTGACACTAATGGACACCCAACAAACATGAAGATATTTACATGAGCTCAGGTCTGAAATGCAATGTATCTCTTTGGTCCCGGTTCTGAAGGGGTCTGATGAGATTTAACTTGAAAAAGTTCTAATGTCAAAAAATTACCCTAATGATCATTGATTTTATTATATGTGTGTCAATATCTGTGTGTTTAATTGCATGTCTATGTATATGTATGCATGCATGTATATATATATATACATGCAACTATGTATATTAAATCATGGATTTAGCTGCTCAAATGTAAATACTATTTGCTCAGTAAATACAGTATCAAGTTTGGTAGCTTTTCCCTATTAGTCAGACATATTGAATATGACCAGCTTGTGACTGTGAAAGAAGAGAAGGACACTAAATTTAGAAATAGTTGGGGTTTATCTTCTATGAATCTGTATGGATGTGTATATAATTACCTAACTAAGTTTATTTGTATTCATGAGTTACTTTTTTATCACTGCCACTAAATGACCAAGTGACTGACAGCAACTACTTAAGGGAGAGGAGTTTTCATTCTGGCTCCTGGTTTTGATGAATATCCCTGCCTGTCAGGACAGAATTTACAAAACAGGGGCCACATTCATATCCCATTACCTAACACTAGATGAAATGGAGATCAGACCAAAAGCAAGACCACTCTAGTCCCTAAACAGCAGCCCTTCCTAACACACTTCTGTCATCTAGGCCTCACTTCTGAAAGTTTACAAGGGGAGGAAATTCACCATTACCCAGAGGTCTTTTGGGAGTTCAGACCCATGAGTCTTTGAAACGATGTTTCATATTTAAACACGTGTGATGGTGCTTCATGCAGGGCATCAGCAGAGGGACATGGAATGTTAAAATGGGGTGAAAATGTAAAAGAGGCAGGGTTCCATAGAGAGAGATACAGTTTTATTTTATTCAAATTGCAAATAATATTCCATACAATTTATAGATGAATTATAAGCGAAAGCACATTTCTGACAAAATTTAAAATTAAATGTCTCATGGATACTTTAGGCAAAGGTAGCAAAGACCCTGTTTGGGGATTTACACAGTGGGACTATACAGTTGACTCATCACACTGTGTGACAGGTATCACCTGGGAGGTTTATTAAGGGAGGGTACACAGAGGCTACCTCTGGGTGAGGAGCGGCAGGAAAAGAGACTGGGATGGGACCAGGTCCTATTATTATTATTTTTTTTGAGACAGGGTTTCTCTGTATAGCCTGGCCTTTTCTCTCTGTAATCTGTAGACCAGGCTGGTTTCGAACAAGAGATCCACTTGTCTCTGGAACCAGGTCCTTTTATAAGGTGATGCAGCACATATTCAGGGAGAAGACATGAGGCTCTCAGCAAGTGTGGAAGTGCATTGCATTTTGGCAGCTGGTGATAGCCTGTCCTGTGCTTGCCAAGTCCCTGGAGCTGGCCATGGACGTGCATGATCACTAACACTCCACATTATGAACTTCTTTATTTTGTTGAAGATATGTGTCATTTCTGAAAATTGCCAGTGATTGGGAAACAAAATTCTCTCTCAGGATTAATGCTTCATGCTTCCTCTTGGTCAAAGGCAAGTTTTAAATTTAAATTGTGGCCTCCAAAATCTGAACTTCTCACTCTGCAGCCAAAGAGCGCACATTTTTGTTTTTGCAGAACACAAAGTACCATCAGTATTAATAAGGTGGTTCCCTCATCTTCCAAGTGTTGTAAGAGCATTCGGTTCTGAGTTTTCTACTTAGCTACAGAGAATATTAACCATTTTGAACAAAGATTGAGCTGATGTGGCAATTTTGATTTTTTTTTTCCTTTGGCAAATGACCAAGAGGCAATTTACCCATGCATTAAATGGACAAATTTTACTGTGATATTTAGATAGCAAGTGCACAACCTTATCAAAAGGCATCCTGTTACTTAGTGCATTTAAGGACCTCATTTCTGTAATTAATGTGAGCAATGTTATAAATTAAACTGATTACACACAGCACTGGATAAAGTGAACTTAAAGCGTAGAGGCATCTGCTATTTCTTAACAGAAGCAAAAATTAAGAAACCTACTTGCCAAGACCTAAAGTACCAATAAGAGATTGCCTCATAAAATGATTTAGATTTTCTTCCTCTCCCATTGACCCCCCATATTTTCTCTTCTTATATCTATTTAAGTACACAGAGCTATTTGTAGGTCTTTGCAATTTATAATAAATGCCTATTTAATTAAAATATAATTTTTCTCCCCTTTTTCATTTTCTATGTATTTCATGCCCTTAACAGACTTTCACGTCAAGTGTATTTTAAATATGATATTTTTTTTATTAATTTAGCCACACAAAAACCCGCACATACATATACACATATGTGAACACACATGCACATGGGTTTGTTAACAAATGTATGCCTAAACACACACACACACACACATATACGCACACACACATACACACATAGTGATCCATATTTGTAAACCTTCTCCCGATATACTAGGAAAGTTTATTTCCCTACTATATTTTTCTCTTGACACTTCTTTAATCTACATAGTTATTCTTATTGATAGACAAAAAATGCTTGGGTGAAAATATAAGTAAATCTAAATATAATATGCAAAACACAAAGATTATTCATCAAAAATTTTTTATATTCTAGGAATAAGTTGTATGATGTTTTGTAATGCATGTATTCTTGCTCACAGGCCCTGCAACTGTATCTCACAACAAAGTCTCCGTCTCTTGTCCTATATCACAGCTTTCAGTTTTTCAGGTGAGAGAATCCTACCTGTCCTGAGCATCAGACCTCTGAACACATTGGGAAAACTGATTTATTAGTAGTGCTTCACCAGCCTCCTGTACCAATAAAATACCCCACTAAGGTCATAAATGTGCATGGTTTTAAAGCCTCCTCGCACTTGAAATGTACATGTGACTTTAAAGCAATAGCAGAAACACCTGAATGCGTTAGATCAGAGTCAATTAACATGATGCAAAAGACAATGTAAGTTTAAGTAGAGTGTTGTGGATAGGAATGAAACTTAGGCACACCGAAACACTAGCAAGCTTGATGTGTATTTTTGTATAAAGTAAGGGATGTTGGTTTTCTATTTTAAAATGAAATGCATGAACAACTGAATGTTTTTCCATGCTCAGGGAAATTATAAAAGTAATCAACAATAGGGTTGAGGCCTTTTGTTTTCTAATTATTGGATTCCACTGATGTGTATTTATCTAAAGGTGTGTAGGACTGAGTGTATGGTTTAAATATCTGTGAAATTAGACAGTAATCTATTGGGAGCTGTAATGCTGGAGGCAAAAGGTCTCAGCTGGGAAAATACCTAAGTGTGTGTGTGTGTGTGTGTGTGTGTGTGTGTGTGTGTGTGTGCGCGCGCGCGCGCGCGTGCGCGCATGCGCACGCACAGGTTGTGATGTTAAAACAGGGATATGTAATTTGAAAGAGGTAATCTGATAGATTAAAAATTTAATTTTACCTAGGTAACTTTATAAAATAACTAATTAGGAAATATTCAGAAATGTAAATGGGTTGTCTGAGGCTGAGCAGAACAACTGATTAATTATGCAAAAATGCTGTTTGAGTTATGTCTTTTCTGAGAAAAGGAATGGAATGTTTTTGGTAAATTGGCATTTCTCTTGCCTTAAAGAAAATGAAGATTTAAATAAGACTAGAAATGAGCTATTTCTTTCATTTATAATAAGAGGAGGAAATTGGCCGATGACATAAAGTTTAGAGGTCTTGTTAAAAATATTTTAAAATGAAGGAGCCTTAAGGGTTTTAGAAGGATGATTTAAAACAAACATTTGCAATATAGTCTAAGGTTCATTTCAGAGACAAAGCAAGAGGAAGAAAATGTGTTTATGTGTACTTTCCATGCTTTCTGACAGCTTCTTTGCTGTCTAGCTAGAGACCATGCTGGACAGCTAACAAGGAGGTCACCTATGTGTTCTTGACAACCTCTCCTTTTTCTTCTTTTTGGATTTTCATAATTGAAAACCAATGTGAATAAATTTTGAGATGGACAGCAAGGCAATTGTATTGATTTAAGCAGCAGCTGTTTAAACACAATAGGCTACAGGGCAATGTATTGATTTAGGAAACAGCTTATAGTTGAATGAAACTTCTTAATAGAAAAATCACATCCCATTAACTCTAGGCTGAACTATGAACTTTTAATTTACATTTATCTTTTATCTTTGAGCTTTTATTTATAGCATGGGGAATATTATACCTACTTTTAAACAGCACTGGAGAAGAGAGAAGTCAGTTGCCCAAAACTATACCCAGGATATCTATGTTAAAAGAAAGAAAGAGAAGAGAACAGACAGAAAGAGAGAGGGACAGAGGGTGAGAGGGAGAAAGAGAGAAACAGAGAAAGAGAGATAGACACAGAGACAGAGAAAGAAGAGACACAGAGGAGAGAGAGAGAGAGAGAGAGAGAGAGAGAGAGAGAGAGAGAGAGAGAGAGACAGACAGACAGACAGACAGACAGACAGACAGACAGACAGAGAGGGTATAGGGAATAGGGAACAATCAATCAGTATCTTATAAGAGTGCCCTCTGCCTTGCCCATTACAGCAAATGTAACTTGATATCTAACCATATGCAATCGAGTGTGTTTTTTGAGTATGTGTGTCTCGGTCTGTGAATGTGTTATTACATTTTAATGCTCTTTTTCCAACTGCCTAGTACCATTTGTGCACTATTTGCACAGTGTACACCATTTGTCCACCATGTCTAACACAGCTCCCATTTTTTAAAAATGAATAATACTCAGTCATGAATGATTAATTAAGAAGGCTTATATCTTTAAAACAAATTTGTTGAGTTTACTTATTTCATTCCTACTCAAAATGTAATTATAATAAAAAAATTATAAAAATGTCAGGAACAGTTAATTGATATTTAACTTGCAATTCTTTTAAAGAGAATGCTGCTCTTAGGAAGGGATTGGGCTACAAACTGGAAAATCAAATACCAATAAAACAACAAAATATTGAGAACATAACACTCCTAAATGAGAGGTAACTTCCTGTAAGTAGGAAGTAGAACAGGGGTCATCTTACAGAAGAAAAGCATGTGTGTGTACAGGCATGTTCTCTTGTTCAGGTATGGTGAGTACTTTTAGATGTTTATTGGGAAGAGAGAAGCAAATAAAAGTACTAGATATTTGAAGACACAAGTGTCTCCAGGAAATGAAAATTTTGGGGTAGGTAATAGATATTGAGAGGATAGATGATGAAGTCAGTGGATAGGGGTCAGGAGTAAAGAAAAGACAAATATTAGTGGGTTTAACAAAATAGATTTTCTAAAAATTATCCTATGCAAGCTTGCATACAAACCCATGCTTCACTTCCATAGAATAAAAACCAAAGGGACACAGTTTTATGCCATGATAAATAACAGTTTAGTTGCAGGAATAGATGAGAGTCTGGGAGGAATTGCCAGAAGGAAAACTGTAATCAGATATATGTATGAAAAAAGTATCTTGTTCAAGTTTTTTTGAGCAAAGGGCTTATGTAGCACAGGCTGGACTCCAGGACATTACTTGATTATATAACCTGGGTTGGTCTTGAACTCTGATTTAGTTGTTTCCATGTCCTGGGATCGCAGGTATGAGCTGTCAGGCTTTGTTTATAATTTATTTTAGATAAGATTGCAAACATATGTGGATAAATCTGCTTCAGTCATGAGTTTTTAATCTTAGCCATTGTGGTAGGTATAAGATGAAATCTCAGAGTTGCTGTTTTTTTAATAATTTATTCAGATTACATCCCAGTTTTTATTCATGCTCATTTGTATCTTCCCTTTCCCCCTCCCTCTTTCACCCTCTTCCCCTAGAAAGGGACCTCTTCCCTCCACACTGTGATCAGAGTAGTTTTGATTTGAATTTCCCTGATGACTAAGGACTTTGACCATTTCTGCATTTCTCAAATATTCCATATTCCTCTTTGATAATTCTCTGTTTAGCTTTGTACCCCATTTTTAACTAGGTTATTTGGTCTCGTAGTGTTTAATTTCTTCAGGTCTTTATATATTTCAGATATTAGCCTTTCCAAGTCTGTGTGCTGTAGTTTTGTTCTGTTGACAGTGTCCTTTGCCTTACAGAAACTTTTAAGTTTCATGAGGTCCCATTTATTAATTGTAGATCGTAGAGCCTGAGCTGTTTGTATTTTGTTATAGAAGTTGTGTCTTATGACAATGAATTCAAGGTTCTTCTCCACTGTTTCTTCTAACAGATTTAGTGTGTCTGGTTATGTTGAGGTCTTTAATCCCTTTAGAACTTAATTTTGTGCAAGGTGATAAATACGGATCTATTTGCATTTTTCTACATGCGAACAACCAGTTAGAACAGAACCATTTGTTGAAGATGCTGTCCTTTCCCCATTGTCTGGTTTTGGCTTCTTTGTCAAAAACCAAGTGTGCATAGGTGTATGGGTTTATTTCTGGGTCTTCGGTCTTCTTCCATTTATCAACCACCCTATTTCTATGCTAGGACCATGTTTACTATTGCTCTATGGTACAGCTTGAGATCTGGGGTGGAGACTTCACCAGAAGATCATTTATTGTGCAGGATTGTTTAGGTATTCTGGTTTTTTTTCTATATAAAGTTGAGAATTTATCTTTCAAGATCAATAAAGAATTGTGTAGGTATTTTGAGGGGAATTGAATTGAGTATGTAAATTATTTTTGGTAAGAGGGCCATTTTAATTATGTTGATTCTCCCAATCCACAAGCATGGGCGATCTCTCCATCTTCTAAAATCTTCCTTGATTCTTTCTTCAGATTTGAAGTGGTTTTTTTTTTTGTTTTGTTTTGTTTTTTTTTCATAGAAGTCTTTCACTTTCTTGGTTAGAGTTACACCAAGATACTTTATATTATTTGTGGCTATTATGAAGAGTGTAGTTTCCCCCTAGCCTGTTTTTCATTTGTGTTCAAGAGGGCTACTGTTTTTTTGTTTTTGTTTTTTGTTTGTTTTTTTATTGAGATGATTTTGTATCCAGTCCCTTTGTTGAAAGTGTTTATCAGATGCAAGAGAATCTTGGTAGAATTTTTGGGGTCACTTATGCAAACTATCATATCATCCAAAAACAGTGATAGTTTGACTTCTTCCTTTCCAATTTTTATCCATATGATCTCCTTTAGTTATCTTATTTCTCTAGCTAGGACTTCAAGTACTATATTGAAGAGATATTCAGAGAGTATACAGCCTTGTTTTGTGCCCGGTTTCAGTGGAATTGATTTAAATTTCTTTCTGTTGGCTATAGGCTTGCTGTATATTGTCTTTATTATGTTTAGATATGTTCCTGTATCCCTGCTCTATCCAGGACTTTTAACATGAATGAGTGTTGGATTTTGTCTTGTGTTTGTTTGTTTGTTTGTTTTCAGTATTTTATGATGAATTAGCTTTTCAAGTGCATTTGTTTTGTTTCTTTTAGTTCTAATTTCCCACAAATATCATTACTCATCCTACACAGCTACATACCTTCCAATTATGAACAAGAAATTTTCTTCTATATCAAGCCAATATACAATGTTTGCATTTAATATATTACCATGGCCTAATTTGTCCTCCCATTTAAAAGAAAAGAGAAAACATCAAATCAGTCTTTTCTATTAGTCTAATGGAGTTGTTTTAGATTGTTTCCACTAAGGTACTATTTAACCACTGAACTTGTAAAGGACTAAATAGAACCAAAGTGGCTCAAAAGAATTCAGGTTGTTTCCAAACTGACTGCAAGGCTCATTAAGAGGATACTTTGCCAAAGTGTGTTCTCAGTTCATTCCTGGACTGAATTATTCTTATGTAATTTGTTTGAATTAATAGAGCTTTGCAAATACCTTTCAAGGCACTGGTGAAATGTTTTAGAACGAGATCATTTTCGGTGAGCATATTTAGCTAAAGTGTTGGCTTCAGTATTTGTAAAAAGATGAAACATAAAAGTAAATATAAGAAGAGAAGGTAGTGCTTTAAAAAGGTAAGCTTAGTGATGGATTTTTAAATCATTTCATTTTTTTTTTTAATTTCACATTATGTTTCATCTAGGTATTTGGAGACAGATAAATTAACAAAGTTACTAACATTTTGCATTCTTGTGATAAATAATTTTATTTAAAGTGTAAGTATAAATAAAAAAGCAGAAGATATATGCTCTATAAAAGAGGAAATTGGATGGAATATTAACATGGTGCATGGTCTTACTACACATGGGTGTGACTGGAAAAATGGTAGGAAGACCTAATTTGAGCCAAGGATTGGCAAAACATGGAGAATGAAACATGTAGATATGAGTAAGCAAGAAATACTTCATTTGATTAGAAGGGAGAAATTTGGCATTTTCTATAAATGGTCTATCAAAAAACTATATACTGTCTTAAGTGTGCAAGGAGAGAGTTTTCAGACTTTTTATGTACAAAAGTACCTTTCCTTGGTGTCTTAGAAATAGTAGACAATTAGGAATCTTAAGTTTTATACCACCTTCTTTATTACCATCTATAACATGACTGATTGATTTAGAAAAACTACAGACCTACTCTAAAAACAGGGAGAAGTGTTCCAAGAAACAGTGATGGAAAAACAATGGAACAAAGTGAAATAACGAAGATGAGGTATAATTGTTTTTAGTCAGTGCTGATCTGGTATGTGTGTGTGTGTGTGTGTGTGTATCTCAGTGTGTCGGTGTGTGTAACTCTCTCAAATATTTGAAAATAGTTTGTACTTTTCTGATAATGGAAAATCATAGTAGCAGCAAGGTTGTAATAGTTGAGCTCTCTTTTGCCCCTAAGATATTTTTTCAGTTTAGAAAGATATTTAAGTATTAGGAATAGTATCAAATCCTTTTTTTATGCTTTTCAAGCACACAAACTCCTCTTAGACTATCAAATCTAAATTTTTGGCTGCAGATATACTTCTTTTTATGTAATTTCCAACTTTTGAAATGCCTTCATTCCACCAGAAATCATGTTGGTGTTCTTATAAGAACTGGAAAATTTTACAAACACACTTTGTTCCTTATATTCTGTGGTGATCTGTCTAGACCATAATGTAACCTATAATTTTTCACCTGAAGGACAGTTTCTTCCAGGAAGAGGGAGGGGCTATCAACAAGAAAATATTTTCTGTCTCTTCTCCCTATTCACCTTGCCAGTTGACATACATGTAGATTTCTTGTATAGAATAACAGCAATTTCTATGAACTATCAACTCAAAGAATACCACAACTATGTCTGTGGTAGTATACTTTACCCTCTCACACATTTGTTGCCCAAACTTTCCTTTAGTTCTAAACCTTGCCAATAGATATTTTCTTACATGTCTAAGTTCAAATGTTGCCCAAATATCCCTTTAGCTCTGAACTTTGCCAATAGATATTTTCTTAGACATTTAAATTCAAGTGTTGTATAAACGGGTGTTCAAATTATTCTTCCACATGATTCTCTTTTCCCTTTATTTTATGCAACTATTAATCTTGTTGATAAATTCAAAAACAAACTTGGAAATTTTTTCCAACCTCTATTTTCCCGTATTATTTTATCAGACAACTCTATAAAGTCTATCCTCTTAAGAAGTCTTATATTTATTCCATCTTTATAATTCTTGTGTCTAAGTTTTGCATTCATAATTTTATTGTCTACCTTAAGTTCAATATGTCTAAGCAGACTTCACACCTTTTTGTCTTTTAAATTTCTCTTCAAGTTATTGCCTTTATTAAAGTTATAAAAATCTTTTGTGATTATAAACATCGTTATTATACTAATTACCTTAAAGTTTATTTTCTGCTCACTAAGATATGGTAGAAAGTCTCTTTAAGATGCTTTTTTTTTTATTTTAATGCATTTTAAGCAATTGAAGTATTTTTATTATGTTTCTTTTTTAACATATATATTTGTATCATTATACATGAATATAATAAACTACATACCTCAGGAAGAACCATGAGACAATCAGGAATTATATAAACATTACATTAATTATAGAAAGTTTTCAGTGACTAATCGTGTAGCAACCTGTCTCTGTTATCTTCTCATTTGGAAAGCTACTAACCTGCACTTCTGGCATACTCAGATAATCAGTTTTATTCCTTCTCAAATCTCTGATGCAGCTGAAGACCAGGTAGCTTAGTTTTACAATGAAGCTTAATTGTTTAGGGGTTAAGATGTTTTTAGGTCTACATATGTTTTAATTTCATAATAACAAGACGTGATGGAGGTTGATCTACATTCAGAATTTTAGATGCACCAAGATAGGAAAGATGTTTTCTTCAAGGACCCCAAATACAAATAGCCAAAACACTAAGAATATAATATTTATATAATCCCTGATTGTGTCATGGTTCTTCTTGCTATGGGTAATTTACTATATATATGTGTGTGTAGTAATATAAATGAATATGTAAAAATATAATATCTATCATATCTCATCTCTATTAACTTAAAATATCTATAGTGATTAAAAGCATCTTAAACCCTAACCAACTAAGTTTAATTGTAAGACTACACTACCTGGTCTTCAACCCCATCAGAGACTTGAGAAGGAATAAAACTTAATTACCTGAGTGAACCAGAGTGCAGGTTAGCAGCTTTCACAATGAAGAAATGACTGAGGCAATTTACTGCTTGAACAGTCACCCAACACTCTAACATTGGAGCATCATTTTCAGCCATCTAGGCCAAGATATCAGACAGACATATTTGAGAGGCAAGAACTATTAAGGACTTTTTTACTCTGTACTTTGCATCACTTGATTTCCTTCTTCTATTTTCATGCCACATCCAAGAAATAGTAAAAGAACCCTTGTTTGTTTAAACATGTCTTACTCTTTAGTATTGTAGATGGTCACAATATTCTCAACTATATTCTGACTTTCAACCATGATCTCTGTCTCTAACATTGTAAAGATTTTTAATAATTATTTGACTCAAAGGTCTACATTAGTATCTCCTTGTTGTCTTGTTAGAAACTTTTCTTCTATATCTCCTCTAGCACAACAGAATAAAGTCCATCAATATAACAAGTACAGCAATAAAATGCCTAGCAGTACTTAAAAGAAACAGGTAATGGCAATTGTGTCCCTAGGGGTACAGAAATTGAATATGATAAATACCTACCATAATTTTGTAACCAATAGCCTTAATGAAAGCAGAATTTTCAGGTTATGTAAGAGATCACAGGTTCTTTTTTTTTTTTTTTTTTTAAAGAATAGACGAGGTAAATGGAAATATTTCAGGTTTATTTCTTCAGCATAATCAGCAGTCTGTGTCCACAACTCAACCGTTGCAATAGAAAAAAGAAGAGATAACAAAAACAGAAATGCAATTTATGTCTAATAGTCAGATAGTCCACATAAAAAGGTGATGTCTTGAAAACTAGCATAATGTATAAAAGACATCTTATAAAGATTGACTAAAAAAATACACATTTAGTACATCTTTCAGCTTCTCCTTTTCTTAAAAAGTACAGATTAGTGACCTGGGAGGCAACTTAGAAAGAGGTTGAGATCAATACTATTAAGTTCTTGTACTAAGTTTAAATAAAAGTTTGCTGGGTGCTCTTTAGATTTTGTGTTAAATTTGCAGAGGCAGCTCTCCTGAAACCAAGAGATGTTTGCAATGGGAAGGACATATTTTCCAAAGGCTTTGGGGCTCTGAAAGGGTAGCTTCAGAGACAAGAAGGAGAATCAGAGCATTTTCGGATAAAGAATTGATTGACGGCAGATGTGGAGCTGTCTATCATCTATGCCTTTGCCTTTTGCACTAGTTTGATAGGAGACTGAGATGGTTTTCAGATTAGATTCCACCACACACTTTTGAGCACTTTCTCTAGCACCATTGCTTTGTCATGCCTTCCATTCATATCAAGCAACTGAGTTAAAAAATATTCTTTCCATCTTTTACCTTTGCATAAGCACAGCCCTTGTACACACGCACTTACTGAAACAATAATTCTTTTGCATATCTTTTCTTTTGAATCTGTGTAAAATATAACCAGAACTATCTGTGAGGCATGCACATACACTTCTGAATATATGCAGATTTATAGTTTGCCAGTATGCATAAACAAATGACACCTAGATTAAAATATGAAATTTCCCCAAAATTCAGATAGCAATCACAAAGTTCACAGATTTTATACTTACCTTCCAAACTTCATTTTGGCCTTTTGCATATTTTTATAAATGTTTGTGGTAGATTTTTTAATTAATATAATAAAATTAATATGTGATTAAACCATTTTCCTACTTCCAAGTCTCCCTCCAGCCCTTCTTATGGGCTGATTCTATACCTTCTTAAAATTTTGGCCTTTTTTTTTTATATTATTATAAAAAACACATGGAGAAAGTGAGCTTTCAAAATCTATAAATACAACTTTTTCAATTTTTATAGTGCTATTTTATGCATGTTTTGAAGCTGATAATTTGATATTAGATAACTAGCCAGAGCCTCTTCCTTGTAGAAAAAATCTCTACTTGTTTATAGTTCTTTGATTTGGGTTAAGGCTGCATTATATTTCCACCCTTTACATTAATGTGTTTTTTAGCATTAAATTTTATAAAAATATATTTTATGTAATATTTTTATTTTTTCACTTATAAATGTATATTATTACACATATATAGAATAAACTACATACAGCAAGAAGAACCATGAAATAATCAGAAATTATATTAATGTTACTGTCATAGTGTTTTGGCTATTTGTATTTGGCAACCTTGAAAAAACTATATTTCCTATCTGAGTGTGTCTAAAATTCTGAATGTATATCAATATTTATCATATCTCATCTCTATAAATCTATCTAGACCTAAAAACATCTTAAACCTTAAGCAACTAAGTCTAATTGTAAAACTAAACTACTTGGTCTTCAACCCCATCAGAGACTTGAAAAAGGGTAAAATAAATTAATTACCTGAGTAAACAGGAAGTGCAGGTTATCAGCTTCCAAAGTGAAAAAAGAAAAAATGACGTAGGCAGTTTACTGACTGAATAGTTACCCAAAACTCTCTAAATATGGGAACATCATCTTCAACCTTCTGGCCCAGTATATCTGGCACACGCATTTGTGGCAGGAACTATTGAAGATTTGCTTACCCTGTCTTGGCAGAGCTTGGCCAACGACTCTGCCTGCATCAACGCTTGCCTATTTTTAGGCAGAATTCTGTCTGTAGCTGAAACGAGTACATTTTTCCTACTGGCTTTTGGGCCCACATTTGAAGCCATATTTATTGGTATTGTACATTGCTTTTTACAGGAAGAGGCCATTTGAATGAGATTTCATGGAGGTAGCATTTCAGGAAAGGAATCTCACTGCAAACTCTCTGTTCCCCTGGCTCTTTCAGTATTTCAGCTCACTCTTCTTCTGTTATCTTTGAGCTTATTGGTGCAGCACTTGTATTATTTGAGGCTGAGAACCACGTGATGACCTGTTCTCTACATTTTGAACAGTGTGCTCTCAATTGTGATCACTACCTTTTGCAAAGAAATATTCATTTGATCAGGATTAAGCAAAACTTATTTTTAGATAAAAGCATGAGAACTTAGAATGTATTGAGTTTTTCTGCTGATTAGTTAAAGTGGAAGATAGAGGCTTTTCTCCAAGATTTGTAATTTTACTACCCCTGAGTAGTTGACTGGGTATCCATTATCAGGTATGGTCTGTTTCTTGTTGAGCAAGTCCTAGGACAAAGTTGCATGACACCTTCAAGTTATCAATATGTGCTGGTGACTGTTGTAGTTTGTAGAAACCATAACTATATAAAAATATTGAGTGCTTCCATCCCTTGAAAGCTTGAATGGTAGCTTCTGAACCATGAAATCAAGTATTCATTGATAAATGAACTTACAGCCACACATAGTTAATCTGTCTCTATCCTTAGCACACATATTTAATCTGCCTCTCCCCTTATATAACTGTGTAACAGCATTTGCTGCCAGCTGGGAATGTGCTCATATTTTTGGATTGCTGAAACTGTGCTTTATAATGCAAAGTAATATTGGAGGATGACTTAACCACCAAGATGGGAGAACAAGGAAGGTATACTATTGGGGGTTATTTGTAATAAGGGGATTATGTAGTGTTAGTGTTATGATTTTTTAAAATAAAATACCTACGTGACCCTGATAGGGTGAGCAGGCTTGTGACTGTATAAATAAAGATACTGAAGCTATTTGGGGCCACTTGCTTGACCATGAACAAGTGGTCCGTCTTTTTACTTTCTTTATTTTCACCAACACCAAACATCTGTCCTCAGCTTCCAAAAACCCACCAGCACTCCTGCCTGGCACTTGTCCAGATGGTCTTCTGTCTCTAGAAAACCTGGTTTCAATCCCCAATATACAGATTAATTTATCTCGCTGAAGAAAGTTATTTGTTTTCTTATGCTAACTATCTGACCCTCATGGTTATTTGCAAAATGTTATACAGGCAGATATATGTTGCATTTAAAAGACATACTACTGAATCTTTAAAGACATTTTATTTTGTTTCAAATTTGAAAAGTTTTTGTTTTGCTGAATGGACTGCTTAGTGGTTAGAGAACTTCCTGCCTTTCCAAAGGACCCAATTTTCTCCCAGGATCTCATGACAGGAGTCTCTAAACCACATGAAATTCCAGTTGTAGATATTATGACAGCCCTTTCTGTCCTCAAAGACTACTACACATGTCACACACACACACACACACAAACAGATAAATACACATAATTCTGTAAGTGCAAGTATAACAAATTTTAACACATACAGTGTCAGAAGAAAAGAATACAATTAACTATATAATATATTTAAAGAATATATTGATATGAAATTGTATTTGTTGCTTATGAGATACAATATATACCTAAGCACACAGTTACACACAGTATATGTAATTCCTCACTTTAGATGGTTTATTTATCTCCATTACAGCAAAACTAAGAGCAAGAAAGTAACATGGCCAAATTTTGTTTCTTTGTATAAAAATTTAAATGTAGAATATTAACATAAAGTAAATAACACTATTATGACATCTGTGTTTTAATATTTTGGTGAGTTCATTGGTTTGTATATTTTCTATTTTCCTGTAGGCATTTAACAACTGTTATTATACAAATATTGAATATCTGTGAAGCAATGCATATGTCTCAAAAACTCAAGGTACTAATGTCCTGAGATCAAAGAATAACTCTGTCTCTTTTGTCTGTTCTTGGTACTCTTTTCTGCCTTTTTTATTGTCTTGTCCTAAAAAAAATCCAAACCAATTAAAATAAAATGATAAATAAATAATAATAAGACAAAAAAGAAGAAGAAAATAATTTAAAATGTAAATACTTTTAAAACATAAGCACTTGAAGTTATGAATACTAAAACTTTTAATGAAGCCTGATTTCAAATCATTACAATAGAGTGTTACTAGATCAGATTTTCATCAGGGACAGGAAAAGCCATTTTATTTTCACAAATAAGCTATATATTTGCATGATGATATGAAAAATGTTTTTTGTAAATAACATGGCTAACATGGCATGAAACTGTAAGGGCTTAGTATTGCAAACTACCAATAAGAATAATAGTAATGGCACTCATGTTTCGCTAGTAATGACTGTAATGCTAGCAAATAGCAAAAATTATTTAATTGGGATTAAGACCCCCTTAACAAAAGAGAAATTATCTCTTGACTGGAAATCTAGTCAGACACTAGGGTCTAGTAAAGTATGGATCTTTGAGATGAACCTACAAAAAATTGGTAAACTAGCATAACCCTAATTCTAAACATTTGTCTTTATACATACAAGTGTAGTCCTCATCCCTAATCAAGGAAAATTTTCTTAGCAAGGCTTGAAAGGTGAACAACATTTCAGAAATACACAAACAATCAAAATATGGAATTGTGCTGCTCAGTAGTAATAAATGCATAAACAACTCCCACACCTAGGCAATAGAAACTCAAATAAGAAAGCTGGCAACATGAATTTAATCCCCAGAATTCACATAAAGGTGGAAAAAAAAAAAACCAACTAACTATACATTGTTGTCCTCTGACTTCCAGGGAAGTGGCATGTTGTTTGTATACTCCTTGTAGACATAATTAATAAAAGAGCGCATCATATTAAACAATTGCAATTTCATGTGTGAAAACTTTAATTTTTGGTATTTTTGGTATTTTTATTTTGAGATTATAATGGAATTATATCACTTATCTCTTACCTTTTCTCCCTCCAAACCTTCCCATATACTCCTTCTTGTTCTCTTTTAAATGCATGGGTTCTTTTTTTATAGACTACTGTTACATACATGTATATACATATATATTTCTGACTACAACCAGCCAAATCTATATAATGTTACTGCTACATGTGTCCTCAGAGATTACCATTTGGTTTTAGATATCCAGTTTTTTTTATCCTACTATAGGAAAGACAATTCCTCCTATTTTTCCATAGATTTTTGTGTAGTGTTGGGGCCTTATTGGCTTCCTCCCATCAACTTTGGTGTTCTGTTGATGTAATGCTTCACTATCCTCTAAATATTTGTGCTTCTATTCAAAGATAAGAGTAGTCCTTACTCCTCATCAAGGAAACTTCTCTTTTCAACAGATAGAGACCACCTGCAAGTTCCCACAATCCTCTTGTTTCTAAATCAATATCACTATCATCAGAAATGTGCATTAACATGTGAAGTTTTTTTTGTTTTGTTTTGTTTTTTTTTTGAGAATGGAAAATAGAAAGATCCAGAGGGTCTTAGAAACCTACAAGAAGAACATTATGACAGGTGGATTTGGGCCCAGGGGTCCTGCTCAAACTATGGCACCAGTCAAGGACTATACATGCAGTAAACATCAAACCCCGACCCAGATCTAGCCAATGGACAGGACATTCTCTACAGTTGAGTGGAGAGTGGGATCTGACTTTCATACGAACCCTAGTACCCCATATTCGATCACATCCCCTTGATGGGGAGACCTGCTGGCACTCAGAGGAAGGAAAGCAGGCTACCAAAAAGAGACTTGATACCCTATAAGTATATACAGGAAGAGGAGGTCCCCCTCAGTCACAGTCATAGGGGAGGGGAGTAGGGGGAAAGCAGAAGGGAGGGAAGAATGGGAGGATACAAGGGATGGGATAACAATTGAGATGTAATTGAATGAATTAATAAAAAGGAAAAAAACATGTGAAGTTTTTAATGTGGATTTTGAGAATTTGATTGCAGTTCGAACTTTGCTGACAGGTGTCTCCATAAATAATTTCTTAGTTTTCCCCCTGCTTTCTTCTATTCATATGTAAAAAATCCATAGTTAGGAAAATGAATGTGATATTTAATATTTCTAAGTATAATGACTCGTTGTTGAAATGATTAGATTTATGAAAAACACCTTGGAATACTAAATTTTGGACACATATATCTTACTACCATCTTGATTCCAAAAATTTGTCAGTCTGTTACTCTTAAGAGCAAAATGTCCTTAGAAATATAATTAAGAGTTTTGGAATAGGAAGATTATCCTCATGTCATCATACTTTCATCAAAATGATCTTAAAGGGAGGAAATGGAAGGGTCAGATTCTGAGAGACAACTGCCAACTAAATTGGAGTTTCAGCTGTATCAAACAGTATGTTTTTCTATCACAGTGTCTACTGTCACATTAGCATAAGTGAGCTAAACTTTATTTGTTGTTTTTTCTCAAGCTCATGTTTGTTGTCTCTATTCGTAATCTATAGATGATAACCCCAATCCCAGTGAGTGTTACCATCCTGCTGTCTCAGAATGGTAACAGCATTGCAGCTCATGGGTTTAAATCCTCAAATTTTAGATCTAAGTTTAGATGGTCCTGCTGTAGACAATTTTACACAAAGACTGAATAAATTGTATCTATAATTCTTATTGGTTTAGTTCTACGAGGATGTTCATTGAACAACATGTGGTTCTCAAAACCTCTATTCTCTGCAGTTTTGAGGCAAACGCAGTTCAGTTTTTATAAGATTGCTGTAGAAATGACCACATCATCTTGACTACATGACATAACAATTGTGATACCTGTCAAGAAAGTGTTTTAGACTCAATGAAGAAAATTGCCAGTATATTATTAATAATCTCAAATTATTCATAGATTGTAACATTTGTGGGTAAACCCAAACACCAGTAGCTTTCAACATCTGCACTCTAGCACCCACACAATTTCCCCACCAACAGCATCCTTTTTAGAGATCTTTTTTCTCTCATCTCTCATAATAGTGTTTGCTCCTTAACAAATGACATATTCAATAAGTCTCCTCTCCTTCATAGATGATTAACTTGGAATCCAATGTGACAATTCTGCCTGCAGTACACATCTCATTCTTCAGCACTCATAAGCATGTGTTGCTTCCCAGCCATAACACAGCCAGTTAATGGTGTCCATAATGCTCCATCAACATGACTTAAATTCAAAGAGTTTTCCATGTGTAATATTCGCACTGGAAAAAAAAAACCTGATAATTAAGAGTCTGAAGTACAAAGGGGTAATGTACTGTCCTCCAGCTCAGTGGGGAAGTTCATTAGCAGTGGAATCGTGTCATTTGCCCATCTGTTCATAATTGCATTCACTCCGGGAACTAAGTGAAGGAAGTGACATCACATGGTCCTTATATATCCACATTTGTAAATTACATGTACACTCTTAACTGGATGGGCAACCAGAAGGGAAAAATAAAGACAGCATCTAAACCATCAGCAACAATAACAGTTCATTATGCATATTTCAAACTTAGCTTAGGAAGAAGATTTTGTTTGTTTGTTTGTTTGTTTGTTTTGAAATCTTAACCATATATTTTATCTCTAGGGAACCTCACACATAAATAGGTTGCTGCTGTGCCTGTGTGTTAGCACGGGTGGATCATAGGGGCAATTATTTTTCAATTGGTTGGAGACACACCTCTTGTTTGTATGTCCTAAAGATCGAATGCTTGTCAGCTGCTGCGGTATCAATGGGAGAATGAAACAAGCCCTCATTAGATTAGCACTGAGTTACTGAGCCTATTGCTGGTGTTAGTATTATTATTGGTGACTAAACTGGCAGATTGTCAAGGTGCATCATGGTGAGACAAGCTTTTGCAGCTCTTTGTTTGTAGTTATAATAAACAATGTAGGGAAAGCAATCTCTTGGGCATAGTTGTGTTTCAGAGAGGTTTTGTTTTGGTTTGGTTTTGGTTTGTTTGCTTTGGTTTTTTTTTGTTGTTGTTTGTGTGTGTGTGCGCGTGTGTGTGTGTGTGTGTGTGTGTGTGCATGTGTGTGTGTGTAGAATAAGATTTAAGAGGCAGTATTGGTAAAAGAAACTTTTTATTTTAAGGAATGGTACTAATTAATGCATGGGGTGTGGTTTGAAAGGGGAAGTTGTAAATTATTTAATATCACCTGTTCTGACCAGGCCCACTAATTGAAAATAAGATAAAGAAATAAAGATGACTGATAAGTTGGTAGGTAAGTAGATAAACATATCTATATATAACATAGATATAGAGATAGATGGATAGATAGACAGACAGACAGATAGATCGATAGATAGGAGACAGATAGATGATAGATAAACTGATTCTCGTATATACTTTCCTCTCATGTGTACCAATGAGAATGTAGGCTTTCAAGTGGTGAAAGCCTGCTTTTCATTTTAAATAATCTGCAAATGTGAGACATTACATCATAGTCTTAAATGCAAAGCAGATTTTCTCCTTTCCTTGGAAAACAGTGTTGAATCCAAGTTGCAAATCTGCTACACTGCAAAGTAGTTAAAAAGTGTTAGGTCAGTAGAATATAATTCTCTTTAAAATGATTCAAATAGTATTTGGCTCACAATGTGATTGGAGATTTGAAAAATAAATAATAGAATTGAACTTACGATACACATATAATGAAACAAAATTATTTGTCAAAATGAACTGAAGCTTCAAAACTGTGTAACGTATTTTAGATTTTAAATAATATAAGTAATATAATGTTTTTCTTTACAAGTTCTAATTTATATAAAAATGCATAGGACAAATAGCATTACAATCTGGAAGAAACATGGGATTTTGCACATTTAAGTGTTTGCATTCACATTGATTTTCAATATATTTATATTGACTGCCAAATTCTAAACTCTGCTTATGAAAATAGTTTTCTGAATTCTGAAACATATAATTGGTATGTTATTATCATTTTCTGAGTGTAAAGTAAACTTTAGAAGGCTTCAGTGTTTTTCAAGTAGAAGATTTATAAAAGCTTGAGAGGCAAACCTGATCCTCTTTGTTGGTCTGTGTATTTAATGCACATTACTGCCAAACAGTAAGGTGCATCTTCCAGGAGAGCATCTCTATGGAACAGGGAAGTTGTCAAGAACATGAGACTGAGATTTAAACCATTTCCCAAAAGAGAAGTAATGAACATTTTTACAACTTGTGCTTGTCCATATGCAGACAGAGTATTTGGCAATTGAAGTCACACATCCACAGGGTGAGCCTCCATAGTTCTGGTATTCCTGCTCCCGCTAGCAGACACCAGGATTGCACATATCACATTACTGCCAAAGCTTAGAAACACTTTGGACCACTAATTATGGTGGCTCAGATCTGCAAAATATTAGTCCAGAAGGCTGACACAGGAGGATTGTGAGTTGGAGACCATACTGACTCCATAACAGGATATGGTTTCAAAACATCAATAACAAAATAATTATCTTGGTCAACATTAGAGGCTCCCTGTAATAGGTTAATTGTGTTTCAATTAAGAGGTGGTTAGAGAGAGAATGCATGTGTGTACACCAGAGGTAAATGTTGATTATATTCCATCATCAGTTTTCACCTTTAATTTTTTTATACAGGGACTGGTACAGAACCTGAAATTTAGACCAACTTAAAAGCAAACATCAGGGAAGAACCCTTTTCAAGCTTTGCTTCTTTGGTTTGTATGTTTGTTAAGCCTTGTTTGACTTGGTTTTTATGCTTTGTTTTGAAACTGGTTTACTGTTCTTTTTTTTATTATTCATCTCTCATATATACATGCCAACTGCAATTTTGCCTCCATCTACCCACTCTAGTCTCTCCCTTCCACCTCCCCTTTCTCCTGGATCCACCTTCCCTACACCTCCCCTCAGAAAGGAGACAGCAGCCCAATATGGCTTACAAGCTACAGTAAGACCAAACACATATTCTCACATCAAGGCTGGGTGAAGCAACTCATTAGGAGGAAAGATGTCCCAAAGGCAGGCAAAGGAATGAGAGACGATCTATGCTCCCACTGTTAGGAGTTACACAAGAACACTGTAATATACAACCATAAATATTAAAGAGGACTTAGCTCAGACCCATACCAGCCCCCTAACCTCTGTGAGCTCACTTGAGTCATGGTCAGTTGATTCTATGGCTTACGTTCTTGTGTCCTTGATCACCCTGGCTCCTCCAGTCCTTTCTGGTCCTCTTCTGCAAGACTCTCAGTGTTCCACCTAATGTTTGGCTGTGGGACTCTACATGTCCTCTCATTAGTTGTTGGATGAAGTATCTTTAATGATGATTATGTTAGGCTCTGGTCCCAGCACACTCTACAGGCATGACAAATTGTAGGTCAGAGGTATTGTGGCTTAGTTGGTGTCCCAACTGCTCCACTAGAGGACTTGCCTGGTTACAGAGGATGACAGTCTTTGCTAGCGTCACCTTTATAGATCTGTGGAGCTTCCATTGTGCTAGGTTTCTACCTCACTCCCTAAATAACCTCCAGTTCTAATCTTTTCTCCCAGTATTTTCCCCCTCTTTTCCCTCTGGCAACTGGTCCCTCCTGTTTCCATCCCCATCTGTCCCCAGTCATCCAGCTAAATGTCTTCTAATTCCCATTCACATGAAGATATTTTTATCCTTCCTTGGGCTACTATAAATGTAGTTGAACAAGTTTCCTTGTGGTAGGATGGAGTGTCCTTTGTGCATATTCTCAGGGGTTATAGAGATGGGTGTTATGGTAGATTGATTCTCAAGTTTCAGAGAAATTGCCACATTGATTTCCAAAGTGGCAGTACAAATTTGCACTCCCTCTAGCAACAAAGGTATGTTCCCATTACTCCACATCCTTGGCACCATGATTTTTCACTCGTGATTTTAATCCTAGCCATTCTGTCAGCTTTAAGATGGAATCTCAGAGTTATTTTGACTTTCATTTCCTGATAGCTAAGGATGTTGAACATTTCTTTAAATATCTCTCAGCCATTAAAGATTCTGCTGTTGAGAATTCTGTTTAGATCTGTATCCAGTTTTAAATTGAATTATTTGGTTTGTTGATGTCTAGTTTCTTGAGATGTTTATACATTACAAAACTAGCTCTCTGTCTGACCTGGAGTTGGAAAGGGCTTTCCCATACTGCAGGTTGCCTTCTTCTCCTATTAAGATGTTCTTTGCCTTGCAGAAGCTCTTTAGTTTTGTGAGGGGCCATTTACTAATTGCTGACCTAAGGGCTTGTGCTATTGGTATTTTGTTCAGGATGCTGTCACCTGTGTCACTGTGTTCAAGGCTATTCTTCACTTTCTTTTCTATCACGTTCAGTTTTTCTGGTATTATGTTGATGTCTTGATCCATTTGGACTTGAGTTTCGTGCTGGGTGATATGGATTTCTTTGCATTCTTCTATATATTAACATCCATTTGGACCAGCACCATTTGTTGAAAATGCTTTCTTACTTCCACTGTATATTTCTGTGCTCTTTATCAAAAATTAGGTGTCCTGAGGTGTGTGGATTTATGTGTGTGGCTTCAATTCTATTCCATTAATTATCCTGTCTGTTTTTATCCAAATGCTATGTGATTTTATTACTACTGCTCTGTAGTAAAGTTTGAAATCAGGGATGTTATACCTCTGGATGTTATTTTATTGTAGAGGGTTGTTTTAGCTATCCTAAGTGTTTTGTTTTACCATAAAAAGTTGAATATTTTTCTTTAGAGTTCTGTAAAGAATGGTGTTGGAATTTTGACAGTCTTGCATTGAATCTGTAGATTGCTTTTGGTAAGATGGCCATTTTTATTATGTTGATCCTACTGATACATTTGCATGGGAGATCTTTCCATTTTCTGATATTATCTTTAGTTTCCTTCTCCAAAGACTTGAAGTTTTGAATACACAGGCCTCTCACTTGCTCACTAGCGTTACCCCAAGATGTTTTATATTGTTTGTGGCTATTGTTAATGGTGTTATTTCTATGTCCTTGTTTCTTTCTCAGTCCTTTTGTCAAATGACTATAAAAAGGCTATTGACTTTTCTTTTTAGTTAATCATGTATCGAGCCACTTGGCTGAAGTTGTTTATCAGCTGGAGTAGTTCATTGGTAGAATTTTTGAGGGTGCTTATGTAAACTCTCTCATCTGAAAATATCAGTACTTTGAGCTCCTTCTTTCCACTTTGAATCCCCTAATCTCCGTCAGTTGTCATATCACTCTAGCTAGGACTTCAAGCATTATGTTGAATAGATATGGAAAAAACGGACAGCCTTGCCTTGCTTCTAATTTTATTGGACTTTCCTTGGGTTTCTCTCCATTTAACTTTGTGTTGACTATAGGCTGGCTGTAAATTGTCTAGTTATATTTAGGTATGCCCCTTGTATCCTTTATCTATTATATTTCATCATGAAGCATTGTTAGATGTATAAAAGGCTTTTTCAACATCTAATGAAATTATCAGGTGAAGTTTTTGTTTGTTTGTTTGTTTTTTTTTGTTCTTGTTGTTGTTGATGATGATGCTTTGATTTTGAGACAGGGTTTCTCTGTGAGGTGTTAGTTGTCCTTGAACTTCCTCAGTAAAACAGACTGGCCTCCAATTCAGAGATCTCCTAGCCTTTGTTCCCTTAGTTCTACAATCATAGGTGTGTCCCATCCCACCTGGCCTTGGTTGTGGGACTCTTAATGACTGCTTCTATTAGCATAGGTCTATTTAAGTTGTTTATCTCATCTTGAGTTAACTTTGTTAAGTATCAGCTATTGATAAAATTATCCACTTTTTATTTTCCCATTTTGTTGAGTACAGGTTTTTGAAGTATGACATAATAATTGGATTTCCTAGGCTCTTGTTGCTATGTCTCCCTTTTTTTGTTTCTGATTCTGTTAATTTAAATATTCTCTTTCTCTGTTTTTTAGCTAATTGGATAAGTAATTGTCTATTTTGCCCACTTCTCAGAGAACCAACTCTTTGTTTTGTTGATTATCCCTATTGTTATCTTTGTTTTTATTTTATTGATTTCAGGCCCCAGTTTTATTATTTCTTAGAGTCTACTCTTCAGTGCATTTGCTTCTTTTTGTTATAGTGATTTCAGGTGTGCTGTTAAGTCATTTGTATGAGATCTCTCCAATTTCTTTTATGAGGCACTTACTGATATGAACTTACCTCATTGCACTGCTTTTATTATGCTCCTAAATTTGGGTATGTTATGCATTAATTTTTATTGAATTCTAGAAAGTCTTTAATTGTTTTATTTCTTCCTTGAGCCAGATTTCATTCATTATAGAGTTGTTCAATTTTCATTAGTTTGCAGGCTTTCTGTTGGTGGTCTGATAATATACAGGGTGTTATTTAAATTTTCTTGTATGTGTTGATATTTATTTTGTGATCAAGTATATTGTCAACTTTGGGGAAGGTTCAGTGAGGTTATAAGTAGGTGATAAGTTTGGCTGAAATGTTCTGTAGAGATCTGTTAGGCCTTTTTGTTACATTGTGTCTGTTATCTCCATTATTTCTCTACTTAGTTTACATCTGGGTGATTGTCCATTGGTGATAGTGGGGTTTTGAAATCTCCTACTCTCTATGTGTTGCAGTCAATGATCAATATGTGATTTAAATTTCAGTAATATTTCATTACAAATTGGGTGCCCTTATATTTGAGGATATTTAAAACTACATGTCATCTTGGTAGATTTTTCCTATGATGAGTATGTAGTCCTTCCCTATCTCTTTTGATTAACACTGTTTTTTTTTTTTTTTTTTTCTTTTTTTCTTACTGGAGTGACACTAATCCTCCTGTCTGTTTTTATGCTAGTATCATGCAATTGTTTTTACTGTTTCTCTAAAGTACAGCTTGAGATCAAGGATGGAGATACCTCCAGAAGATCATTTATTGTACAGGATTGACTTAGCTATTCAGGATTTTTTCTTTCTTTTTTTTTTTTTTTTTATTAATTTATTCTTGTTACATCTCAATGTTTATCCCATCCCTTGTATCCTCCCATTCTTCCCTCCCTCCCATTTTTCCTTATTCCCCTCCCCTATGACTGTTCCTGAGGGGGATTACCTCTCCCTGTATATGCTCATAGGGTATCAAGTCTCTTCTTGGTAACCTGCTATCCTTCCTCTGAGTGCCTCCTGGTCTCCTCATGCAGGGGACATGGTCAAATGTGAGGTACCAGATGGTCAGAACATTCTCCACAGTTGAGTGGAGAGTGGGATATGACATTCTCACGTACTCTGGTGCCTTATATTTGACTATTCAGGAATTTTTGTTTGTTTGTTTTTGGTTTTTCTTTTCTATATAAATTTGAGAATTGTTCTTCCAAATTCTGAAAAAACTGTGTTGGCATTTTTTACTGAGGAACAAAACTTTCTTCATATGTTTGAAAACAAATAACATTTTAATTACATTAAATATTAGAAACTTATAGCCCTCTAGCCATTTATATGATTATTTGTTTTCCGAAATATTGAGAAATTTAAGTCTTTAAATCTAGTGCAATGATTACAGTATACTGTAAAGAAAAATATTTAAATTTTTCTTAAATATAATAGGTACTGAACTCTGGTGCCCCATATTTGACCACTTCCCCTTGGTGGGGAGGCCTGGTGGCACTCAGAGAAAGGATAAGCAGGCTACCAAAATGAGACCTGATAGGCTGTGACCATATAGTGGGGGAGAATGTCCCTTTCTGTCACAGACCGAGTGGAGAGAAATAGGGTGAAAGACGGAGGGAGAGAGAAACGGGTAGGACACAAGTGAAGGGATAACAATTGAGATGTAATATACATAAATTAATAAAAAATTAAAAAAACACTGAAAAAATACAATGGGTACTTTATAAAATGTCTTCCAGTTTAGCACATTCTCATAAAAATGTGAAGGACACAGCCAATTTATTGGCCTCTTGATCTTGACAAAAATTTTTTTAACACTTTCTTTTAATTTTTTTTATTAATTTATTCTTGTTACATCTCAATGTTTATCCCATCACTGTATCCTCCTATTCTTCCCTCCCTCTCATTTTCCCATTATTTCCCTCCCCTATGACTGTTCCTGAGGGGGATTACCTCCCCCTGTATATACTCATAGTGTATCAAGTCTCTTCTTGGCAACCTGCTGTCCTTCCTCTGAGTGCCACCAGGTCTCCCCCTCCAGGGGACATGGTCAAAATTTATGCCATGAATTTAGGTTATTCTTAATTGAGTAAATAATTAACACATTAAAATTTTCGTCAGTATTTGTTTTCTTTCTTTTTAATTTTAATTTGCTTTTAAATATGGTCTCTTTACGCCTCTTCCACCATTTATTTGAGATAGTTTAGTATTAGCACAACCTCTAATCTTTTCTTGATTCTCCTGTCTCAGTTACCCACTCTAGTGTTGGTTTTCATTCTAGTTTGTTAGATGTATGTGTTTGTAAACTATAGTAAACATTTGTTTCTATTTCTTACTCCCTTAAAATTAAAATACAGGATATTAGCTAAACTGAACATTTTACAGGCTTAAATACACAAGCACAATTTACCAAAATATGACATGGCTCCAATTTGTAACTAGATATTTCCAGAGTAGATATTATTTTTTCAGGAATGGGTGACCTAGTAAATGTTTTCTTGAGTTTAAATATCATTAGGTTTTTTTTTCAACTGCACAATACAACAAAAGTGACAATAAAAACTCATAAACAAGATGATACCTGTTGTTGTGATTAAATGCAACTTTACTCATAGATACCACAATTGAAATTGACAATAATTTTCACATTTTAAGAAATAATGCTTTTTATTTCAAAATCCTGTCTGATTTTTCATTTTATATAAGTTTTCAGAATGTTTTCTTCTGAAAACATAATTTATCACAAGCATTATACAGTTGTAACATTATGATTGTATGAGAAGTGCAGGATGCACAGAGCACTTCAGGCTGGTTCTCTACTCATTGTATGAGCAGAAGTAAGACATCTGTAAATCTTCTGTCATGCCGTACTAAGAATGGCCTTTAACTATAAGTCACAGAGAATCTGTGACCAACACAAAGCCTTGCCTATGCCTAGACCTTCATATCTCAGTTAATCTCAGAGCTATTCCTATGTAGTGAGATTAGCAATATTAGGTACCTGCTTGTTCTGTAGTTTGAATCCTTTACATCCCGATTGAAGCCCTCAGCACCTCCTGATCACACCCTCTTCCTCATCACCTCCTGGTCCCCTCCCCTTTCCTCATCCACTTTCCTTCCCTCCCATAGTCCATAAAAAGGGAGTCCTCCTCCCCTAACATCTGACCTCAGCTTATCCAGTGCCCTCTGTACTACCTGTAACCTCTTCCTCTGTGGCCTGGCAAGGTCACCCTGCCATGGTGGAAGTGAACAACTTTAAGAGGCCAGAGTCCATGCCAGAAGTAGTCCCTATTCCCCATATTATGGGATCCACAAGGAGACTGTGGTGCCTATCTACTACATCTGAGCAAGAGGTACAGGTCTACATCCCATGTAGACCTTGGTTGGCACATCAGTCTCTGTACTGTAATGTCTGTACAGAGCTAAATAAAGATATCTCAACAGAGGAATATTGAGTGATTGAGAAACACCTAAAGAAATGCTCAACGACCCTAGTCTTCAGGGAAATGCAAATCAAAACTGCTCTGAGACTCCATCTTACACATATCCGAATGGCTAGGATATAAAATTAAAGTAAAGGTACCTGCTGGGAAGGAGGTAGAGAAAGGGGAACACTATTCCATTTTTGGTAGGAGTGCAAACTTGTACAACCACTTTGGAAATCAATCTGCAACTCTCTCAGGTAATTCAGAATAATTCTACTTAAAGACCCAGCCATACCATCCCTGCGTATATACTTTAAAGATGCTCCATCATACAGCAAACACATTTGCTCAACTATGGTCACAGCAGCCTTGTTCATAACAGCTAGAATCTGGAAACAACCTAGATGTCCCTCCACTGAAAAATGGATAAAGAAACTATGGTTCACTTAAACAATGGAATACTATTCAGCTATCAAAAACAAAGAAAATTTGAAATTTGCAGGCAAATAGATTGAACTAGAGACAATCATCCTGAGTGAAGTAACTCAGGCCCAGAAAGACACACATGACATATTCTCACTCATAAGCAGATGTTAGCCACTTAATTTAGGTTAATCACAAAGTATTAACTTTTAAATATATAAAATAATCTCAGCTCATATGTTCCCACAAGTGGGTAGCAGATAAGAATTTATTCTGTAGAACAGAGTTGGTACTATCATCTTTAGAATACAAAATTAACTTTGTGTTGTGACATGAGCAGTGTTTCTGGAGACTCAGAAAACACCACAATTCTATAAGCTGTATCATGGTAGGATTTTCAAAATGATTATGTGGACTACATTCCTAGTACATGCCAATCTGAATGGCTTAATGAAATGCTAAGAAGCAAATAGATCTCTATATACCCACTGAATTTTGTTTTAAATAAGTTCATCATCTATGTTCTAAGATGTTAGCATGTAAAATCACTGGTGTCTAGAAGCCAGTTTGGTTTCATCTAATATCTAGCATAATATCAATCTTTTACTGGAGTATGATTTTATTTGGTTTAAACCTATGCAGTCTTAATATCATGTCAGATTTGATCAATCACTTGTGGTTTTCTTGTGACAAAAACAGGTTGATGACAATCAGACATTAGTTCCTCTCCATTTTAATATGTATTTTACTAATTTAAAACTCTAAGTCCATAAAATCCTTGCCCTCAATGATTTAACATCAGAAATTGTTTTATTACTGAGGAGACTATAAACATAAGGATTATAAGAAAAGCACCAATGTTTCATATAAAACTTACCTTTTAGTTTCCTATGGGTCACCTGGAAGACTGGATTCTGAATTATCTCGATATTATTTCTACTATTTATCAGTTATGTGTTCGAAGACATATTTAGTTTTCTGGAGCTTGTGTTTGGTAAGGTGAAAATACTTCAGTGCATCCTTTCAACAGCAATGTTACGTTAATATGACATTATGTGTGGTGAAATTTCTATGTTTCATTTACTTTCTCTCCTTTCTTTATAAGTTATAACAAAGTGAGTTGCTTAAAAACAGTACACATCCTCATCTCATAAGAAATACTTTCTGTAGGTCAGAAATGGTTAATGGTTTGACCCATTCTTCACTTTTATAATGTTACCAGAATGTAATTAATTGTACACTAGGAAAAAATACCAAATGCTTGGCCAGTAACAAATCTGTTTCTTAGCTATATTGGTTCTATTAGCAGATTCCACGGCTTATAGCTCTTGAAGTATGTGTTCATGTATTGGAATAGAAGGACTCTTAGCTTCTAGAGCCTGTCAACAGAGCATAATCCCATGATGGCTCTTTTAACATGGCCTCTTATCTCAGAATGATCCATTTCTGCAGTCTAGCAATGGAGAGAGCTAATGTGATGATTAGTGTCTTTCTCCTGGGCTTTCATCTGATACTTTGCTCTAAGATCTTGTGTTCAGAACTACATCCTTCCTATACTGCAGAAAATAGAGAATTACAACCAGTTATCACTTACTCTAATTCAAAATTCTAGGGTAGGATGGAAGAATGACAATTGTTAGAGACCAGTTGTAAGTTGTTCAAATAATTGATTTGAAAGAGTAATATCCTTGTTAGTCTACTTGACCATTATGTTATCAGCAAGAATGTGTGGTTCTGGCATGAATCATTAAATATATATGCAATAATAAATTCAATGTAGTCAAATGTTATAAAAATATGCAATTCAAGGCTGGGTGTGGTGGCACATGCCTTTAATCACAGCCCTCAAGAGGCAGACAGATCGCTGTGAGTTCAAGGCTGACTTGGCCTACAAAGTGAGTTTAGGACAGCCAAGGCTACACAGAGAAACCTTGTCTCGAAAAACAGCAACCACAGCAACAAAAAAATACCAACAAAAATATGTAATTCAAAAGTTATTTATCATTTGTGAAAATCTGCACCAACCCAAAAATATCATTATGTAGTCGTATAAAAAGATCAAAGGGAATGCTGCTTTACAATCAAATGAGAATAGAAGAGAATATTGAAAAAAGAAAGGCAGAATGTACTCAGTAGAATATAATTCAAACATTTCCTGTGCTATGCAAACCATTAATAAATTGTCCACAGTACTTCTATAGAACAACTTAATACTTAATTAAAGGAAATTAAAATGTATTTAAAACCACTAATGAGAAACCAAGCAAAAAGAGTGAGTCATAGAAAATCACTAGCCCTAAATTAAATAAACATGTGAACTAAGTATAAGCTAGGCCTTTGTTTGATTATTAAGAATCACATTGGAAGTCATTATTATGTGCCTTGTGATCGTAATGTCATGAGTGTCAGTAATATAGTTATAGTCAGTTTAAATTTTAGCAAGCTATCTGATATATTTTAAATAAGTCAAACCAGAAATACACCAATAAAATGAATAAAGGAACTGTATCCTTTCCTACCAATCTGATGGAATTCTTAATATTCCTTAGGGTATATATTTGTGGTAGCACTAATAGGCATATCAGATTTTGAAAGTAAAGTATCAGATAACTCTATATTAAATAAATGACTCATAGGAAATATTCCTTAAACATTGTCATCCTTATCTATTTTATACATTTTTATTATCCTCTCTTGGAAAACTAATAATATATTTAGGTGTTATTTGACTAGCTAAATTGGAAATTTCCTCATCTTCATGACTTATTTGTCTTTATTTAGTTATCTTAAGCAATTCAGCATTCTCTTGTAGATATTGCTATATATGTGAGTGATATAATCTTTGTAGATAGGACATGCCAATATAATTAAAATACAGGAATTCTGAGAGTCTATGTTGATAAAGAAGATTTTATGCAAGATCAGCTCCTGTGTGAATACCTCAGTTCAGTTACGTTATTTTAATCAGACCCAGTGTAATAAGCAAAGTGCCAGATCTTGGCTTGATCTGGGCTTATAATGAATATATCAAGTCCTCTTCTCAGAGACGTTTATGTTACAAATTTGCCCCAATCTAAGATCTCTGTCTCATCTCTGTGTCTGTCTCTGTTTCTGTCTCTGTCTATCCTCCATATCTTTCTCTCTCCTCCATCTCTCTCTCTCTCTCTCTCTCTCTCTCTCTCTCTCTCTCTCTCTCTCTCTCTCTCTCTCTCTCTCTCTCTCTCTCCCACTATCTCTCTCCCTCCCTCCCTCCTTCCCTCTTTCTCTCTCCCCCTCTCTCTTTATTTGGTTTTCTAGACAAGGTTTCTCTGTGTAGCATTGGCTGGCCCAGACTCACTTTTTAGAACAGGGTGGCCTCAAAATCACAGATACCTGTCTGCCTCCCCAAGCGGTGAGATTACAGGTGGGTGCCACTGCACCAAGCTAGTCTTTACCTTAACTAGAGAATATGCAATGAAGAAGGCAAAATGCTTGGAACTGGGTTAACTTTATGTTAGCCATACTTAAATTAGTCTACATATCTTGTATATCTCATACTCAGGATATTTGGAACAAAGCTGATGCCTCAGTCCTTGGCTTCACTAGATGACACAAGAATGCCCTCAATGCATGTGCAGTTCTCTTTTCTTAACTTTTCATTTACTCAATAGTAGAGTTTCTAGTATTATCTCTTTTTCCATATAACTTGTCCAATTCTAATTCTAGACTTTATCCCACACTCCTAGGGATAGATAATCTTTGTTTTCTTGGGTGGGAAGCTAATGCCTTGGACTGAGATATTTGTTCATAGTACATCATTATAGAAGTAAACATATTTTGTATTTCATTTCAGATTTTTAATTTTTTATTTCTTCTCTCATATATTTACATCCTAACTACTGTTTACCTTTCCTCCTTCCCTCCCAGGTCCTCCACACTCTACCTTCTCTTTCCCCAATCCTCTCCTCCATTCGGTTAAAAAATGTGCAGGCCTTCCATGGATATCAAACAAATATGCTATATCACATTGCAATAGATGTGACAGCTTTGTTGTTTTTACTCAAAAATGACCTTTGTCTCTCCAGCATCTTAATTATAATCCCTAATGGTTACTTATGGTCAAATGGTTTCTATTATATTTTATAAATATGAAAAAAAAAAAAAAAAGACTTGGCTCCACCTCACATACTAATGCTGGGAAAAGAAACTCAGTAGGAGGGAAAGTATGCCAAAAGCAGGTTAAGGAGTCAGAAACAGCCTCTACTTCCACTGTTAAAGGTCCCCCACAAAGACGAAGTTGCACAGCTATAGCAGGTATGCAGAGGACCTAAGCAAGAGCCGTACAGGCTTCTGGTTAGCAGTTCAGTTTCTTAGAGCCCCTGTGAGTCAGGAGAGTTTATTTCTCCCTTTTCTTGTAGTATCTTTGAATCCTCAGGATCCTACAACACTTTCTCTCCTTCTTCCACGGGATTCCTTGAGCACTGCCAAATGTTTAGCTGTGAGGCTTTGCATCTCTTTTCATCAGTGGCTAGATGAAGCTTTTCTGATGACAATTATGCTGGGCTCCTGACTACAAGTTTAGCAGAATATCACTAGAAATCATTCTGTTGACATTTTTTTTTCTGTTCTTGTTTGATACTATGCTAATTCTCTGGGATACCACCCTCTGGTTTCTAGCCCTCTACCTATTGTCAGGGTAGACTCCTTCTCATCAAATGGGCCTCAGGATGAATCAACAATTATCTAGCCCCTCCCACAATCTCTGTGCCACCTTTACCACAACACACCTTGCAGGCAGGTTCAATGTTCTGGGAATGGGTTCATGATCCTTTACCTCCAATAAGAGTCTTGCCTGGCTACAGGAGATGACTGACTCATGCTTCATATCCCTCCTTGCTAGGAATTTTATCTAGGTATCACCCTTGTAGGTTCCTGGAATTTTCATTGCACTAGTTTTCTAGCTCATCCCAGAGTCAACCCCCAATTCTAGTTGTCCCTCCAAGTACTCTCTGCCTCCAACCTCCCTTCATATACCCCCCCATATTTCCTTACTTATACCCTTCCCCAGTCCACCAGCAAAATCTATTTTATTTCCCCTTCCTGGAGAGTTTAATGTGCATCTCCCTGAGACCTCCTTTTTATTTAACCTCTCTGCATGTGTGGATTGTAGCACAATTACCATTTATTGTCACCTAATACTTTTAAAGGAGTTAATAGCATTTTTACCTTTTGGGGTTTGGGTAACCTCACTCAAGATGACTTTTCTTCTATTTCCATTCATTTGTCTGACATTCATGATGTAATTTTTCTCACAGTTAATTAATACTTCATTGTTTAAATGTACTATCCTTTCTTTATGCATTCTTAAATGGAAAGATATCTATGTTGTTTCCAGTTTCAGGCTATAACAAATAAGCTGCTATGAACTTAGTTAAGCGTATGTCCCTTGTGGTAGTATGGAGCATGCATTGGGTATGTGCCCAGGAGTGGTATAGCTGGGTCTTAAGTTAGATTGCTTACCAATTTTCTGAGGCAGCAACCCATTGATCATGAAGTAGCTCTACAAGTTTGCACTCCAACCAATAAGGGAGGAGTGTTCCACTTGCTCAACATCCTTGCCAGCATAAACTTTCACTAGAGTTTTTTATCTTAGCCATTCTGACAGGTGTAAGATAGAATCAAAGTCATTCTGACTTGCATTCCCCTGCTAGCTAAGCCTGTTGAACATTTCCGTAAGTGGTTCTTGAACATTAGAGATTCCTGTTGAGAATTCTGTTTAGCTCTGTACCCCATTTTTACTTTATTTTTAAATTTTATTTTATTAATTTATTCATATTACATCTCAGTGGTTATCCCCTCCCTTGTATCCTCCATTCCTCTCTCCCTCCCATTTTCCCCTTACTCCCCTCCACTATGACTGTGTCTGAGGGGGACTTCCTCCCCCTGTATATGCTCATAGAGTATCAAGTCTCTACTTGGTAGCCTGCTATCCTTCCTCTGAGTGCCACCAGGTCTCCCCATTCAGGGGATGTGCTCTACCCCATTTTTAACTGGATTACTTGATTTATTGGTTTCTAGTTTCTTGAGTTCTTTATATATTTTGGAAATTAGGCCTTTGTCAGATGGTAGAGTTGGTAAAAGTTTTTTCCATTCTGTAGGTTACTATATTGTTCTACTGACTGGTGTCCTTTTCCTTACAGAAGCCTTTCAGATTCACGAGGTCCCATTTATTAGTTGTTGCTGGTACTTAAGGTTCTTTTTACACATATCTTTCACTTACTTGGTTAAAGTTAACCCAGGATATTTTGTTATATGTGGCTAACACAGAGGGTGTTTTTCATTTTGTTTTGTTTTTTGTTTCTCCTTCTGCCAATTTATTGTTTGTATAATGTAGGACTATTGATGTTTTTCAGTTAATCATGTATTCAGCCACTTCACTGAAGATGTTTATCAGTTGTAGGTGGCCCCTGGTAGAATTTTGGGGTTTGCCTATGCATGCTATCCTACTATTTGCATGCAGTGATACTTTAATTTGACTTCCTCCTCTCGAATTTGTATCCCCTTACTCTCTATTCACTGCCATACTAATCTAGCTAGGACATCTAGTACTATAGTGGACAGATACAGAGAGAGTGGACAGCCTTGTCATAATCCTGATTTTGGAAATATTGCTTAGAGTTTCTCAGATTATTTATCCAGATGTGAATTGACAAGTTTTACTAAATTTTAGAGAACTATTTTTTCTTTTCTTTTCAAAGCTCTAGATATTTTATCCTGTGATTATCAAAGATAGTACTTGGAAAACTGGTAATACTCTTCTAACAGAAAACAACTCTTGTGGGTATTTACTCATGATGAAATAAGTATAGAGAGCAAAGCAGAGTAAAACTATAAAAATAAGCTAACACTAGAAAAGCAAAGATAGTATATAGATTAGAATTTTTGTATAATAATGACAAATATCTCTCTATTAAAATATATATAAGACTTTAAAAGATGGTGGCACCAAACACACACTGTATCTGATCTACAAGATGGTGATTAGAGACAGGACTGGGAGCTACAGACTGAAAGCCCTGGAGAACCATAGGTGAGAGGTTCTACATAGTGCAGACCACAGGCAAGTCTGGCCTCTGGTCATCCAACTTCCCACTGAGAACAGGAGCTCAGTCCCCAGAGTCTGGCCCCAAACCTGCCTGTAAACTGCAGACACGCTCTATGGCATGAACTCCTTATACAGGACTGAACACTGGGTAGTGAAGCAACGGAGCTCTTGGTCTGCAGAAATCTCAGGAAAACTGGTGGATCAGAACTCAGACCCCTCCATTTGTCCCACATCAGTCCACAGAAAGCCCCAGGTGCCACATGGGGGCCCAGGTGGATGTGGACATGCTGTCCAGCCAGAGTGCATGGTCTGAACAGGACCAAACAGAAACCTAGCTATCTGCCCCAGCAGACAGTTCCTGCATAATTAGGGAGAACCAACCAGGCCTACCAAGTCTCTACAGCCCAGCAGGGCCTCCTACAATCTCGGAAGAGACTAAGCAGGCCTGAGGGGATAGGCCAAAAATCTAGCCAACCAACAACAACCAGAAGGCAGTATCTGCATTCTCCCTGGCAGGCCGAACCTAGGCCCCATCACCTGGACATATCATGAAGAAACCTAAACACACTACTAGAAGACAACGGGAGTTCAGGCATTATAGGGTTATCTAAGCCTAGGACACAAAGCCCCAAAGCCCCAGGGCAAGGTATTCAAAGTGCAGCCAAAGACAGAATAACCATAACTGGCTCTACCTATACTACCTCAATCTGATCCTGTGACTGCCTAGAACCAGCACTTATCTCTGCTGACCCAGTGGGGAGCCCAGGGTGTGGGGCAAAGTCCCCTAGAGCAGAACCAGGTCACCTGCCTGTTCTAAGGAAGAATTCCCTGATACCCACAGGCAAGGGCCCTTGAAGTATAGTCACTCACCAACAAGTTCCTTTCAAGACCCATGAAGGGTCTACTGAGAAAGTCTTCAGTGTCTGCATATGGTTTCCAAAGCCAAGCACTATGGAAGAGGAAGATTGCTGCCTGATAGCACAGCCTAGGTTCCCTGTGTATTGACATCTCAAGGAAATATGACAGCGTTATAGAACAGTGGAAATAGGATAGCATCTTCAACAAATTGTGCTGGTGTAACTTGATGTCTACATGTAGAAAAATGCAAGTAGATCCATATTTATCACTATGCACAAAACTCAAGTTCTGCTGGATGAAAGATGTCAACATAAAACAAAAAAGTAAGCACCACAAAACCAAATAACCCAATTGAGAAATGGGGCTCAGAACTAAACAGAGAGTTCTCAACAGACGATTATCAAATGGCTGAGAAATACATAAAGAAATGCTCAACATCCTTAGTCATCAGAGAAATGCAAATCAAAACAACTATGAGATTCCATCTTATACCCATCAGAATGGCTAAGATCAACAAATCAAGTGACAGCCCATGCCTGCAAGGATGTGCAGAAAGGGGAATACTCCTTAATTGCTCATGGGAGTACAAATTTATTAAACCACTTTGGAAATCAATCTGGAGCATTCTCCAAGCTGGGAATAGGGCTATCTCAAAACCCAGCCATTCCTCTCCTTGGAATATACCCAAAAGATGCTGCACCACAAAATAAAGACATATGTTCATCCATGTTCATAACAGCCTTATTTGTAATAGCCAAACCCTGGAAACAACCTAAGTGTTCCTCAGTCCAAGAATGGATTAAAAAAAAAAAACTGTGATAGATTTACACTATGGAATACTACTCAGGTATTAAAAACAAGGAAATCCTAAAATCTGATGGCAAATGGATGGAACTAGAAATGATCATCCACAGTGAGTTAACCAAGACCCCCCCCAAAAAAAAACCTCACAGGGTATATACTCGCTTGTAATTACACACTAGCCCAAAAGGGATTTGCCATGAAATTCTTCACTTACTAGGAGATTGAGATAGATTCAGGGACTTCTTATTAGGACTCCAGAGAGAGAGAGGTATGGGAGAATAGGGAAATAGAATGATCCAGAGGGTTCTAGAAACCTACAAGAACAGCATCATGATGGGCAGATCTGGGCTGCACCAACCAAGGACAATACTTGCAGTGATCATTGAACCTCTAATCAGACATAGACAATGGACCGCACAGCCTCCACAATTGTGTTTAGAGCAGGGACTAAATCTGACATGAACTCTGTGCCCCATATTTGACTACTTCCTCTTGGTTGGGAGGCCTGGTGGCACTCAGAGGAAGGAGAAGCAGGCTATCAGGATGACACTTGACAGGCTTTGACAATATGGTGGGGGAGGAGGTCCCCTTCTGTCACAGACCTAGAGGAAGGGAATAGGGTGAAAGTAAAGTTGGAGGGAGGGAAGAATGGGAAGATACAAGTAAGGGGCTAACAGTATATATATATATATATATATATATATATATATATATATATATATATATATATATATATATGTATATATGTAGGTATATATATATCAGTATAACAGTATAAGTATATATAGCATATGACATATAATATATAAATATATGTTATATACTCAATATAATTAGTAATGTATAAGTATATATTACAGACAAATTAATATCTGTAGTGTTAAATTTGATGTGTTCAACATATAAATGTAAACGATGCTGCTATTCACAATATCAGATTTATATTTACTGATTTGCTTTTACCATGAAGCTTCTCTTTGCCATTGTGATCACAGGTAGATGATTATTTGAGAGGATAAATGGTAACATTTAAGATTTATTTATCCAGGGGAGTTTCTAGCATTCTAAACTTTCATTTAAACCATAATTCTTGTACATTTTGTATACTATACATTTAAATTCTGGAAGCATGGAAGCTGTGTTGAATAAAATCTGAAGTTAAGAATAACTACGGTCTAATAACATTCTCTTGTTGCCAAAAGAAATCTAGCTTGAAAGTAATATTTCACACTTTAAGCTAAATTATATGATTCTTTTCTACTGGATCATGAAAAGTGAACAGTAAGAGAGGTCCCTTGAAATTAGAGAGAACTGAGTTACCACTAATGCTCATTCACATATCCACAGCAAATATAATTTTCTCTCTAGCTTTTTCTCATCCCCTTGAAGTCATATATCCAGCTATTCCTAAGTGTGTGTGTGTGTGTGTGTGTGTGTGTGTGTTTGTAAAACATACCATATACTATAATAAAGTTCATGTATTACTTTAGTAAAGTATAATAAAGTTTATGAATTTTAAGTTAAAACATCAGTGTTATTCTTTTCATATCAACTAAGTTACAACCTGTATGAAGAAGGGTGATTCTGTATTCTAAAAGCCTAATCCATTCCCTATTACGTTCAATACTTTCCAGTCTTATTTTATTGTGGATTAATTTTTGTCAGACTTTTTTTACTATGTCTAAAAGGAAGTGTGTAGTAGGTGAGAAATCATATAGGTCTGACATTTACTTTAACCACACTAGTTTCTGCAACACAACTCTGCAAAATTATACACAATATTATTAGTTTTCCATTGTCTTGAATGAAATCTACCATATAAATATGTAGTAACATGTTTTCTTCTGATTTTGAACTGTAGTATGTAGTGATTAATTTATCAGTATGACATAATAATGTTTATATTAGGCCTTTATTTACTATTAAGGCAATATTTTCTAACCCACTAGCAACCAATCAAGACACCTGTTATATTCTGAAATATCTTTAGTTAACCTGGGGCAGGGCAGATATTAATCCCTTAAACTGCTTCCTATAGTGAGGCAGGTATACTATAACTGCCCAAATCCCATGCAATCTGGTTTTACTAATTGCTATAAAACTACGGAGATAACAAAACTCAAATTGGATTTCAGGATCACCAGGGCAAAGGTTAAGAAATAGGCCTACAGGAGATAATCTGGGCAGGGAGGAACCAGCAACCAGTCTTGTTGCATTCCTTTCCTGCCTGCAGGAGTTAGGGTTGCTAGGAAACAAAACCAGAACAGTTTGTGATTTTGGTTCCTTCTCACAACCAATCATTTTAAAGCACAATATCCCTTTTGTATCTCATCTGATAGGCTCTTGCTAGGCTGGAACTCCTCTGCTTTGGATGTACTTGGAGGGAAAGAAATGTATACATTTGCCCTCAGCTCAGAGTTTGGAGCTCTTCCTTGATATCATTGCTTGGTGATGATAAGAGGCAGGCTCAAGGCAAAAAGTAAAGATCCTATTGTTCTTGCATCAATATCAAGTCCTTGTTATCTTTTTGGGGGGGGGGGTTCTCACGATCTGGGCACAACACTGTCTCCCATCCATAAGCTCAAATACTTACTAATATCATCATCTGGGCCAAATATTCATCCATACCACCCATGTGCTTCTTCTCTACCTAAGGCATGGCTCAGCCTTCTTCTTTCTCCCTTCTCCTCTGTTCTCCTCTCCTTTTCAAGATTTTCTCTCTCTAAGCCCTAGAACCTTAACCATGCCTATCCCATTTACCCTGCCATGTTGTGGTGGCCTTTTAGGCTCTTAGGCAAGGTATAGGTGGGGCACAGAGACAGAAGCAATAATTATCATCAAAATACATCAGACTAACCTCCAACAGTAATGGATACCTTTGGGCCATCATTATAATAACTTTTGGTGGGGCGTGGTAAATATACTAGTAGCTGCTTGAGCCTTGCTTTCTTATTGGAGATTCATATATTTCTTACTTCTTCCAGAATTTATGAGTGATTGTGTCTTAAGTTATTTTTTCAGCAGTTAAATGTTTGATTTCCTAGGGATGTGATTTTTAGATGACTTCAAAGCAATATTCTAGCTCAGATTATTTCTCTTAACCAGTCATTGTTGACAGATCAAATAAGAAATATATACTAAAACAATGATACTTCTCAATGTATTCACAAGCATAGTACATGATCTACATTCAGCAGAATTGTTGGCTGATAAGAAGAGATAGTGGTTATTGAATTTGTTAACAAAAGTTTTTTTTAAAAATCCTACAACTTACAGTTTAAATAAAGGTCTTGAGCTTTCCCACAAAGCTAGGAGCAGAAGGATTTATAATGTCATCACTTCTCCTTAGAACTTCACTGAAGTTTCTTGTTGCTTCAAAGGGGCAATAAAATAACAAAGCAGACAGAATTTGAAGGGAAAGAAATACAACTGTCTGGCAGATAATCTATAGAGATTCTCAAACACATACTACAGCTAAAAAATTGCTCTATCAAAGATACAGGATATTTGATTGATATAAACATCCATGGATGTATTTATAATAAAAAGAACAATATGAAAGCAACCTAAAATTGAAAATGTTTGTTAAAATAGCCATCAGCATTTGGATCCTGGGTCAGTGATTAAAAGCATAGCTTTTCTTCCTGAGAATGTGCATTCAATTACTAGCAGGCACATTATGACTCAGTACATAATCTTCTGTTCGCTACAGCCACATATGCAGACATATATAATAAAAAAGACATGTGCATAAATAATAGTAATAGAATTTGATAATCCCAAATGTGAAATATTGAGAGATAGTTTTTGACAAGGCTTGAATTAATGAAAATAATTACAATGCTTCATAAGATATTAAGATATATTTAACCAAACTAATAAACATACAAAGTTCATTGGTTTAGATATTTATTACTTTAATCTATCAATGTAATCCTTGTCAAAATCTTAAAAGTTTTTATTGTGAAAAATCGATAAACTTATTTTACCCTATAATTTTATACTAAAATATTGACTACAGAATAAAGATGAACTATTAAATATGCCTAATTAAAACTTTATATAAAAAACTCTAACCAAAATCATTTTTGACTGATAGATAGGCGAAGTGATCAAAAGAAGGAAAAGAAAAAACAGAAATATAGACTCTGGACAGAAGGGGATACCATATGATGAACTAAGTTATAGACAAAAACTTGGATCAACATTGTACAAAATGTACAATGTAAACCAAAATGAATCACATTCTTAATTATAGGACCTAAAATTATTTGAAACTATTGGAGGAAAGTGCAAAATATATGCGACTTCGACAAAGCGTGATTATTTTCTAGCTATGACAAGGATGCTAAATCCACAAAATCTCAACAAGAACTGCATTGATAACATAAACTGATACGCCAGTGTGCATATCAGTGTAATTTGATAGAAATATTTTCAAGAACAATATGGATTTTTATTTTAGATAATACCTACGTACTCATCATGCTCACAACTCTAATCATTAAAAATAGAAGTGTACGTACTCTGTAATGGTTTGTATGAATGTTCATAAAAATTCTACCTGGAGCATTTCTCCAAACTGAAAATAATCTAAAAGGACTACAAATAGACTCGTGAATTTAAAGGAATGAAAATGAGACTGTGGTATTTTCTCATGTTACAACAATTGATACAAAATAATTAATAGGAGATGAAATTATAAGTTTTACTGAAAAGAAATACTTACTACAGGGTTTTTTTTTTTTTTTTTTAAAAAGGCTATTAGATAAAAACCTACTCTGGATTGACAGCTGATAAGTAATTGTAGAAGTGATAAGATATTGCAGAAGATATTATTTAACTTATCTTCTTTGGATTTCATATATAATGGGAGGAGGGACACAGGAGAAAGACAAGTGTCCTTTCCATGAGCCTTGACAAGCCCTTTTTTGACAGGGTTGGAGAGACACACCTAGAATGCCATCAGTCAGGAGGACTCTGGAGTTCAAAGCCAGAATAATCCATGGAGAACATGCCACAAATTAAAATGAAGCCCTATATGTTGTATAAGAAAATACAGTGGATTTTTACTAATTTTGTTCTACCCATAATTTTGAAAAATACATATGTTATTTTTGCAGACATTTCTAGTTATATACTGAAAGAGATGACAGTATATTATGTTTGTGAGAGATGAAAAGAAGATATATCTCTGAAAACGTTGGAGGTGTATATATTTCTCATATGTATTCTAAAATATAATGATCCAATATGTTTCCTTTAATGGTTAGTTTTCCTAGAAAATTATACTGACCCTCATTTTCACATCTTTTAACTAAACCATGATAAATCTGACATAATTTGATAATAGTTTAGAAAAACTATTTGTTTAATTAATATGTAGCTATGTCATATTTCTGGACTTTTAATCCAATTGCTTGCTTATCTGTCCTTTTTGTTTTGTTTTGTTTTTTGTTTGTTTTGTTTTTTGTGTTTTTTTGTTTTGTTTTTTGAGACAGGGTTTCTCTGTGTAATAACTCTGGCTGTCCTGGGAACTCTCTTTGTAGACCAGGCTGGCCTAGAACTCACAGTGGTCCCCCTACCTCTGCTTCCACAATATTGGGATTAAAGGCATCTATAACCATGAGCAGCCTTTTTTTTTAAATTTTTTTTTATTAATTTATTCTTGTTACATCTCAATGTTTATCCCATCCCTTGTATCCTCCCATTCCTCGAAGAGTGGATAAAGAATCTGTGGTACATATACACTATGGAATACTACTCAGCTATTAAAAACAAGGAATTCCCGAAATTTGTGGATAAATGGATTGAGCTAGAAATGATCATAATGAGTGAGTTAACCCAGAAGCAGAAAGAATCAAATGGTATATACTCACTTACATCTGCATACTAGCCCAAGGGGCATGTCCCATGAAAGCCTTCACTTACCAGGAAACTGGGACAGAGGGGAAGGCATCCTATTGGGACTCTAAATGAGAGACGCATGGGAGAATAGCAAAATAAAAGGATACAGAGGGTCCTAGAAACCTACAAGTAGAACAATATGAGCAGCCTTTTTATCTGTCCTCAAGGGACTTCTTTTTATTTAGAAAATTTTAAATTTATTCACTTTACATCCTGATCATAGCTCCCTTCATTGTCTCCTTCCTGTCCCACCCACATTCTCTCTTCCCCCTATCCTGCTTCCTTAGACTTCAGAAAGGGGGAGCCCTCCTTCCATACCAACTGATCCCAACCTGTCAAGTCTCATCAGGGCTGCCTGCATCCTCTTCCTCTGTCACCAGGTGAGGTTTCCTAGCCAGGAGGAAGTGATGGAAGAGAAGGCAACGGAATCCATGGCAGAGACAGCTCCTTCTCCCCTTATTAGGGGGTCCATATGGAGGCTGAGCTGCCCATGGGCTACATTTGATTGAAGGGTCCTAGGTCCTCTCAATGCATTGTCTTTGCTTGGTGCATCAGTCCATGCAGGCTCTCCGGGGCCCAGATTTTTTGGCTCTATTAGTCATCTTGTGGAAACACTTTTTTTTCCTTTAATTTTAATTTATTATAATTTATTCAGATTACATCCCAATTGTTACTGACTCACTTCTGTCTTCTCATTCCCACCCTGGAGAGACTTCTTAAAGGACACATTTTAGTTCTTCCCATCTTTGAATGACAATGAGCACAGAAATGCTGAGAGCAACTCCTCAGTTCTTATAACTGTAGCAACTAATCAGGGAACCCAACTGATATTCCTGACAGTAGTAACTATTTTTCAGAGAGCTTGTTTAAAATAAACTAAGTGTGGCTCCTTAAAAGTGGGAGATATATAAAGGATTAGTGTGTTATCTTTATTTTCTACTGCTGACATAACAAATTATCATGCACCCAGAGGCTTAAAACATCTACACTATATTCGCACCATTCTGAAGGTCAGAACTTGGGATAAGTCAAGTTAATTGTCTCAGCCTGTGGATCATAACAAGGTCAGAATCAATGTGTCAGCTGACCTAGGTTTTAATCTAGATGCCCTGGCAGAGACACTGCCTTCACCCACATTCATATGATTGGCACAATTTAGGTGTCCCTTGTGTCGTGGGCAGAGGTCACAATGTCCTTGCTTCTATAAATGGCAATCCTGTCTTGGCTACTGATGGCCAATTCATACATCCATAAGCCAACCCTGACGGTAAAGTCTCTTGCAATTTCTGTCTCACTATACCGAGTGTGTTTTCTAACGCAGTAACAAGGAAACTCAGTATAGTCTCTGTGGTGAATTAACAATGAAGACTTTTGCCTATAGAATATAGTAAGTTCATTGATCTGAGGTTTCTGTGTGGGCACTAAGACAAATGTATTTTTCCTACAACATGACTCTTGTTCATATCTAGTTGGACTAATGGCCATATAAACCTGATGTTTATAGCTTTTCCATGGAGTGGATTCATGTTTAATGAAAATTTAAATTTATAGGATAAATTGTGCTATGGATGAGCCTAGACCTGCAGCTGATTTTCAAGTTGTGTTGTTTTCTTTGATCTCTAAGTAAGAAAGAAAAAAAATATAGGAATTATGGACCCTGCCATATATTACACACAACATTCAGAAGAATGGGATATGAATAACAAACCCTTCTCTGCTACAGTTACATGTGTAGTAATAAATAGAAAAGTGTATATTAGATTTTAATTTCAAAATTGGTGGAATCCACATGGTATTTTGATTGGAAATGTCAGCTTTTCATAAATTTCCTATAGTAACTTGGCTCAAGGAAGTAAACTTCTTCGAGTCCATAGTAAAAAGTCAATGTTTTGTCATAGTAAACATGAAATTTTTTTTCTTGACTTTAGATTATAAATGTCACTATAGATTTGTCATTCACTGTAACTGTTGTAAACTTTCACAGTCAACTGGCCTCTAATACTGTTTGTTCAACTGAGAATTAAGCTATTTTGTGAGCTATGTTTTATTTTTATTCAAAAATATTGTATAAATATAATTTCTGCATGTATGTGTGTAAGTGAAGGTGTATGTGGCCTATTTTTTTTACATGTTCAGGTAAAAAAAAAACCCTTAGGTGTGGATTATTGATTTCCCCCTTGTTTAAGCCTATGCCCCTGTTTTTTGTTGTTTGCCACTGAATATGCTAGGTTTGTTGGACTGCTTCCTATCTCACCACAGAAACCCTGGAATTATAAACAAACTACCACACTAACTTTTTTGTGGTTGTTGGTTGGTGTTTTGTTTTGCTTTTTCAAGAAAGGGTTTCTCTGTGTAGCTTTGGTTGTCATGGACTTGCTTTATAAACCAGGATGGCCTTGAACTCACAGAGATCTACCTTCCTCTGCCATCCCGGGCGCTGATGAAATTACAGATGTCCCCCACCTTGCCTAGTTAACAGTAGGTTATATGTGAGGTATGGGCGTTTAACTTTGGTCTCCATGTTTGCATGACAAAAAATAAGTAAAATCATATAAAACATAGTGTTTATACTTTAAATAGAAGTTGCAAGGTTTACTAAAATGTAGGCAAAAATGTTATTATGTAGTTCAAATTCTGATTTCCTGTCTAAATATTGTGTAAATTCTGCCCCTCAATTGTCCCCCTGTTTTGTAAATAAAGCAGTTTACAGCCAATCAATGAACATGGGGAGAGAATAGAGCTGGACTTCCCGCCATCTAGGGGAGGAGGAGTTAGGAATTCAGCCACAGCGAGAGGTCCAAGGAAGATCAGGAAGAAGGAGCCAAGGAAAGCTACAAAGTTTAAGAATCTGGGATGTTTGCTGGGAGTAAAACAGAATAGCATAGATGGTTAAGAACAGACTTAAACGCTTCAGATTGTGTTGTGAAGCCTTGTATTATATTTTTAAAAAAGTCTCTTTTTGTGTGTGTGTGTGTGTGTGAGAGATAGCTGGGTTAAGAAATAAGCTAAGGCAAACAAACACAAATTTATAAAAACAACTCCAACACTAAAACATATCCAGGATCACTCTGAAAAAGCAGGAGTTGATGCCAGCTGCGTCAGCATTAAGTTCACTAATGTAGGAAGAAGCTGAAGGATGCGAACTATTTACCATGTGAGGATTTGCCCCCTCCCACCATGAGCGTTATATTTCCTAAAATCTCAACAGCTAAACCTTAGGATAACTCATTTTCATATTATATTTCTGCATTATTTCAACATGTGAATACCAACATTACTTCATGATAAAAAATATTGTCTATTTCCCACAATTTTCAACATTATTCAAAAACACTGATGAGTTCTAGGAGCCAAATATTCTGTTTTCTGTTAATATTTTGGCAGCCCTTCCAAATCTGACACCAGAACATTTACACTTGGAATTATAATTGTGTTTATGTATCCATGGCTTGAAATTATGCAGACTATTTTAGATAAGCTATATCTTAGCACACTTTTATCAGATTTGAATCTATAAGCTGAGTGACACATCACATAATTTTTCTCAAAAGTATTAGTGGAACCACTTACCCTCGCTATTCTTTTCTCACATCCATGAACCTGTGCTCAATTATCTTTTAAAACTTTGCTGAATGTAAATTATATGAAATGTGTGAAAACGTGCATCTCTCTTCCAAAAGGCTCTAGGCACTCTTTAAAACAGACTGGATTCACTGAATATAGTGAAAGATTGCGGGAAAGTATTGAAGTTCTTCCATTATAATACGAATATAATGCCAAATTATTATGTCTTACATGATTCCTAAAGTTATATACCTATCAATTGGCTCCCCCTTTACTATAATATAGAAAAAGGAAAATAAAATATATTTACAAGGGGACAATATTATAACATGTTTACAGCAAACATTGGAAAATGGTTTAGTAAATTAACGTAATTCTATGTACGTACATTTCTGAAGGAATGTTTAAAGTGCAATGTGCAGCACATGTTACATCGTATTATAAAACTAGCAACAAACTGACTCTAAGAATACTTATGCATTTGTTTGACAATAAATTATATTTCACTATCACCAGCATTTCTTTCCCATTGTGTAATAAATGAACAAACTCCTTAGCTATAGACACAGTAATGGCAGGAATTATGACTTAAGGAGACCATAGATTGCGGCTGGATTATCTCTATACTGATAGATACAGGTCTGTCTAAAGTCAAAGACTAGGGGAGACACCTGTTAAAACCATAGCCTGTGTATTTTCCTCAAAAATCTGTATTGTTCCTTTGGAAATCTTTGTTACTCCAGTCTCAATGCTCCCACCACCCAGGGCACTAATAGTCTGTATGTGGATCACTCTGCAATTGCTCCTAAATCTCATTCATCTAAATTAAAAGCCAAGAAGCACACTGTTCCGTGGCAGTTCTCATTTTCCACTGAGAATCAGGGTGATGTAATAACTAAGAGCAGTAAACATAAATTACTAGCTTACATTATCACCCTGGATCAACTTCTTTTTAATTTGACTCTTTCAATCCAAGCTGTATACATTTAACTTGTATGATTTATGAATTTATATTCCACTCTCCACTAAAAGCAAATTTTAAAATAATCCACTTTTTCTAAAAGATCATTCTAAATTAAGTCTAGAAAGCTTCCCAGCTTCCAACATTCAAAGGAAAGGAGTACCCAGGAGAATAGAACATGGTGGGAGTGGAATTGAATGCTAAATTTGAACCACATCATAATTTTGTTAAATTATCTTCTTCCTGTACTAAAATAGAAACAATAATTGGAATTAAATCTTGATCAAAGGAAATATAAATATACTACAGAGAATAGAAGACAGATCAGTTCAGCAAAAGCCTCATGACCCTGCTTTGCTTTCTTAGAGGCAATGTGAAAATAGAAGTTTTTTAAAGAGTATTTTCCATAGTGTAACTACCTCAGTTATTATGGATTTTTGGGACAAGATCTCTCTGTGTAACAATGGTTATCATGAAACTTGCTATGCAGACCACGCTGGACTCAAATGCGTGGATATCAGTGTGCTTATGGCTCCCAAGTGCTGGGATTAGAGGCATTAGCCACCCGCCCTAACTCTGGTTAGATTAGTTATTCTGGAAATGTAGCTTTATTCAACAGTGTATATTGTGTGCTACTCATGACACATATAGTTTTGACAACAGTAATAAGCTCAGTGGACCTGGGGAAGGCTCTCTGTTCTTGTTTCTAGAGGTAGTCTTCTGCTTTCCTGTAATGAGCTGACAGTACCCAAGATTCCATTGCCATTCTTTTTATGTCTCTTTCTTTAAAAAAATTGTGGAAAAAACTGTCCAATAAAATTGCATTATGTGCAAATGCAAAATTTTATAATATTGGAAGAGAAGCCCCTATGTCACACATATTATAACAGTGAGTGCTGCAGCTTGTTCACATTGCCATCCCCCACGCACCCTGTTCTTCAAAGATAAGCATTATAAGGCCTCCTCTGGGATTTTAATACATGCTGCTGTGCTATGGAGGAAACTGTCCTAGCCTAAATTTGGCTAGATTTTGAGAAAAATTATACTGTGCATTCAAACAGGTAATTTAGTCATTACTCTCAAAATGAAGCTTGCTTGGAGGTTCAGATCTTCCAAATGGTTTATAAAGCTATATAGAGAGTAAGAACATATCCATTCTGGCTATAAATTCTAAGTATCTGGGGGCACATAGGTCAGAGCTTGTACCGTGTGTGGGTGGGATGTTCCTGGTATGAAGTGAGTGAACATATGGACTTTGTTATCGACTCACCCAAGCACACCGTCCAAGTTTCAAGGGATGAATGAATCTTCAGTGTAATTCATGGCAACAGAGCCAAACATCCTATTATAAACTCTTGTCATCACTTACATACATTTTATTTACTCTACTCTCATGTATTGCATCCTTAAAGCTGTTTTCCCTCTTCCCTCTCCTCCCATTCACCGCCACCCTCCACTTCTCCTCCATATTCCTTCAGAAAGGGTCTCCCATAGTTATCAACCAAACATTGACTATCAAGTTGTAGTAAGACTAATCACTTCCCTTCATGTTAATTCTGAACAAGGCAATGCAGGAGGAAAAAGTCCCAACAGCAGGCAAAAGAATCAGAGACAACCTCTGATTCTACTATTAGGAGTCCCATAAGAAGACTACACTACACAACTCTAACATATATGCAAAGGGCCTAGGTCTGACCAATGCAGGCTCTCTAGTTGTGACTAAGTCACTGTTAACCCCTATGAGCTTAAGTCAGTTGATTCTATGGATTTTATTGTGGTGTCCTTGGTCCCTCTGGCTCCCATAATCTTCCTTTCCTCTCTTCTGCGGAATTCTCGAGGCTCAGCCTAATATTTGGCTGTGGGTCCCTGTGTCTGTTTCCATCAGTTGCTAGATGAAGTCTCTCTGATGATAATTGGGACCATTGGTTTTGTTTCCAATCTTGTTTGATTCCATCCAAGGTTTCTGGGGTATTGTTATTCAGTCCTGGCCCTCCACACAGGGCCAGGGCTGTGCTCCTTATCATGGCATGGATCTGAAGCTGGACCAGTCGTTGATTGGCCACTCCTACAACTTATGTTCCACCTTCATGACAGAACATATTACAGACAAGACAAATTATAGATTAAGGGTTCTTTGTTCACCATACTTAGCCATGAAGGAAAATGCATATCAAAACAACTCTGAGATTCTCTCTTACACTTGTCTGAATGGCTTAGGTCAAACACACTAGTAATAGCTTAGGCTGGCAATGATTTGGAGCTCAAAGAACACTCCTTCATTGCTGGTATGACTGCAAAACTTATACAACCGCTGTGAAAAATCAACCTGGTGGTTTAAAAAAAAAAAAAAAAACTGGGAATAGTTATACCTCAAGTCCCAGCTATACTATTCCTGGGCACATACCGAAAAGATACTCCAACATACCATAAGGACATTTGCTCAACTAAGTTCACAGCAGCCTTATTTGTAATAGTGAGAAACTAGACGCAATTGAGATGTCCCTTAACCGAAAAAGGAATAAAGAAAATATGGTACATTTACACAATTGGGCTATTGTTAAAAAACAACATTAGAAATGCAGACAAATGGGTGGAACAAGAAAAAAATCACCCTGAGTGAGGACACCAAGGCCCAGAAAGACAAACATAGTTATGTGCTCACTTATAACTTGATAAGAGCTGTAAAGTAATGAATAAGCAAGCCACAGTCCACATACCCAGACAAGCTGAAAAGCAAGGAGCGCTGGGGAGGGTGCAATGCAGAAGGGGGCCACATGAATCTTCCTGGGAAAGGGAAATACAATAAAAGTTAGAGGTATACTGGGGCTGGGTGAGGAGTGGGAACAGAAGGGATCTGGTCAGGGGAGGGTGGAAGAAGAGAGAACTTGGAGAGAAAACTGAAATTGTGGGAACATCTCAGTGATGCGCTCGAAAACTAGTCCAATAGAAATTCCCAGGAATTGATGAAGGTGACCCATAGCTAACATTCCTAGTAATGGTTGGATAAGAGGGTGAACTAGGTATCTATCTACTGTTGCCTGTTGCTAGGCAAGACTTCTACTTGGGGAACTGAGATACAAGTTCAGCTTCAAATCCTTCAACCTAAATTTTATGTTGTTGTTTTTTAACCATTGCCCGTGTTTTCAAAAAAGAGCTCATATTTGCAATAACTGCACTATTTTATTCAATATTGTTTTTAAAATTTTTTGTCATAAATCTTCTCTGGGGCTACAGTTATTTAATTTTTCTGGTTTGTGTTAGCTTAATATCAGGTATACTATTATTTGTCTTTATTTTCCTGTGTTTCAACAAATTTCAACACTTCTTGTCTGTGCTGCTGTTTAATAATATTATGAATTCCCTTTGTATATAAAAATATGAATTAGGTATTCTATGCTCCTGTGCTCATACTAGATCATGCTTTTTTTATGTGTTACAAATATCTACCTTCAGACTCCGCTCGTATGTCAGGTTCTTCATAGTGAGTTTTAGGAATGGATCGTTTTAAATTTAATTAAGTCAAACATAACAACTTTTACATTTACAAATTATCTTTACTGTATATTATTGTGTTATATATTATCTTTATTATTTAATAAAACACTCCCTCATGATACTCAATTTTTCTTCTAGAAAATTGAATATGTTTATATTTATATGCTGATTTGGGTGCAAAGCTTAATGCAAGCTTTCAGCCACTTTACATCCCCATACAATATCATATTAATGCAAATATGAATTATGTCCTTTTCAGTTGTCTTACTATGTCTGTTAGATATCACTTATGAGGACGGACAGATTATTTATTTCATTTTGTTCTTTCATGTGTGTGATATTGAGGGAGAATATTATTCTAATTCCAAAAGGGGAAATAGTTTATTCTAAAGCTATATATGAGAAACATGGCCCAAGAGGAAACATTTAGGTTAACAAAAATTCCAAGATACAATGGACAGAAGTTTCATGAAAGCTTTTTTGTAAGAGAACAAAGAAAGTTAGATATCATCAAGATGCTTTTTAAGGTGAATTAAACAAACAAACAAAATGGAGGGCAGTGATGTAAGCTTCAGATGCAAGATGATGACATTCTTTTCTGTGGTTGGTGAAGAGTTGTAGTTATTGGTTTGGTGGATATTCCAAAATGTTTTGTCAGTAAGTAAAATTGTTATTATAGGTACAAGGTAGGCAAGTAATAAATATTTATATGGCTAAAATTAGCTCAAGATAAATGTACTTACACTCTGGACTGGCATTATTCAACAATATCTTCTAATCAGTAAATCAGACTTACAGTAGGAGCACAAGAAGGGGCAGGGTCTTTTGTTTTCTGGAACTTTCTTTCTAAGGTGTCAGTATACCCCAGAAACATTTATTAAAAACACAGTCTTTTACTTCATTAATATGCACAGTATGTAGCTTTATGGTTTGGTTTACAGTTTTGTTTTATTTCTGACCTGTCTTCTGATTTTTGAATTATATTTTACACATGTATAGAAAGCTGATCAGTTCTTGAAGAAATCTTACCATATTTTCCAGCATATAAGACTAATTTTTAACCACACCCCGGTCTCGCCAAAAAATCCATGCTAAAGTCTTATACACAGGATACAACTTCTAATTTTGCATTTTTGAAAGCTTTCAATACTACTGAAGGGTGACACCATTAATGCTCCTGTCTTTATGGAACAGGATTTGGATTCTTTAAAATATTACAATCTAGAGAGAATGGATGAAATATTACAATCTGGAGAGAATGGATGAGGACACGCACACACACACACACACATACAAACACACACACACACACACACACACACACACACACACAATTAGTCAGGTGTTCTGATAAACATTGCCTTCCTGTCAGACGAATATTGCATTCTCTCCCAAATCTATACAAGATAACTGCCAAGATATTAGTAGCTGTGCTTCTGCCAGGTCATGGCTGGTTTAACTTCATTCAGACAGAGGATCCTGGAGGACACCACCTTGAGTCATAACTAAATTTCTCTATTTGGAGCCGGGGAAATGGCTCCTTGGTTAAATGCATTTCTTCTTCTTATACAAGACCAGGGTTTGGTTTCTAGCACCCACATGATTGAGCACAGACATCTGTAGCTCCAGCTCCAGGTGATCTGATGCTCTTTTGATCTCCATGGGCAGTGATCATGAACAGGGTGAGCATACACAAATACAGGCAAAACATTAAAACAATAAGGTAAAATAATTCTTTAAATGTGAAAGAACTTTATATATAAATAGGTTTCCCTTCATTAAACAGTAGTTCTGCAGGCAGCTTCATCTTGACATTTGCAGGGTCAAAAACCATAAATAATAAACTTTTGTAGTTTATAAGCTACCCAGTTTAGGGTTTTGTTTTGATAACCCAATGAACAAGGACATAAAATAAATAAGTAAATAAGGGTTATTTTTGCTTTAGTACCTATTTGTGTAGAGTGATTTAGGAGTTAGTCTTTTTAGAAAACTCAACAGTTACCTTCATAATATGCATCTCTGCTTAGTGTTTTGTGTTAAGACCTTGGAAATTTATCAATACATATTAACAGTGTATCACTTGTTTTAACATTCAATAATATCCTTTATTTTCCACTTTTTATTATTTATGCTCTTTTTCTTACTGTTGTATTGTGGTGACAAATTTGTTAGGCTTTTCTTTTTAAAGTTGGTGCTTCATATGCACTGAAGTTTTATTGTTAATATTATCTATATCTTTGAGTTATAATAGTTCAATTCCACTAGTAATGATTAATGGTAACTATACTTTAGCTGAGTCACTATAACTAACTTACTTTGTTTATGTTTTGATTGATTTAAGTATTTGGTCTTGATTTTAATAAATTATTATTTTATATTTAATTCTTTAGTGCCTTTTATTATTCATCTTTTGATATCTTAATTTGAGTTTTGTATTGGTTTTATTATGTGTGCTGTGAATGCTGAATATATTGCTAGTGTGCGTATGTGTACATTTGTGCCTTTGGTGAGAAAATGCATGCATGCAGGTGCACATAAGCAGGGTGGGTCAGAAGGTTCACATGAGTGTCTTTCATTGATTGCTCTACACATAATTTTTGAGATATTCATCCAATGAACATTATGCTAATAAATTTTATTATAATGGCCAATCCACTATCTGGGTTTACTTTTATCTGCTTGCCTTATTGTGTCAAGTTAATAGGCACATACCCCTGAACCTAGTGTCCGGTATGAGTTCTGACTCTTCATACTCAAATTCTCATGCTTGAACATTAAACAGTTTACTGATTGAACCATGTCCTCAAAACCTTGTTTAATCTTGATTTTATTTTTTATCAATTATACATTTTTCAATCTTACTAGGTCAGTTCACCTAGAAATGATAACTTCTTATATTGACTGGTAAAAACAAATTGAGTTCACATACTTAAAAATTATTAAATAAAAAATAAAAATTCACCTGGAGATATTCAAGATCAACTATCATTAGGAAATTGCATATAAAAATAAAAGATTGTTAGACAGCCCAATCTGGATGCCGAAATCCAAAGCCTTATCAATAGCAAGTGGAGAGAAGAGTGTAACAAACACCATGGTTTTCCTCTGTCATGGCAGGTATGGTACCATCTGGCCCAGCCACATCAAAGGACACTTTGGCTTGACTCCTAAAACTAATTTTTTATTCTATGATATATAATAATGACTTTTGATATTCACTGGAATGAATTGAAGGTTACATGTATACTAAAAACCCACTTATGAAAGTTAGTGAAAACTTTATTTAAAATGACAAAATAAAAATTAAAGTCATCGATAATCACCAAAAAAAGTAATAGACAACATTTATGCATCCAAAAGACAGAGTGATTTGCACTGAAAGAAAACCAGTCGAAAAGCCACAAAAAGGCATAGACGAAACATAGATAAAGATTAGTTACATGAGAGAAGCCAATCTCTAACTTATTCTGTAATTTTGACTGTGTGGTATCTTGCATAGGGAAAAGCTGGAAAAGGCAGAAGTTGCTAAGAATTGTTCGTGAGGAAAGAGGAAGTAATTGCTGTCTCACAGGGCAGTGAAATGACTCAGTACACTACTACAGTGTTTGATATAGGAATTAGACAACTGTAGAAAACCACAGTGTTCAATGATGCAGTATAAACTATGATGTAATCTTTGCACTTTAGTAATAGTGGATCAATATTAATTAATCAATTGTAGCTAGTTCTCAGACCAGTGGAATAAACCAATAATAATGGAAACTGTCAACAACAACAACAACAAAAGGGCTATCCATTTTCTATGCAGGTTTAAAAATATAACACTGGTCCAAAATAAATAATATATAACAAGCACAGCAACATCAGAATGTGCTTGCACAAACTCATAATCCCAAAGATAAAATACTTGTAACCACGAAGATATTTCTCAAGCACATAGTCTAAATATTTAATACTTGACTATTTTCCTTTCCTTTCCTTTTTTCTTTCTTTCTTTCTGTTAAATAATTCTCTTATATGTAGACACGGACAGCGGATTCCCCTCCTCCTTCTCCTTCAGCCCCTCTCCCTACTCCTAGAACCTCCCCATCTACTACTCCTCCATTTCCATTCAGAAAAAGGGTAACCCTCCACTCACATCAACCAAACACTAGAGGACCGGAAAACAGAGGCCTGGTGGCTCAGAGACCTGGGATAGAATCAAACATGCCTGGGGAAAAGAGAAAGAAATGATTTCTGATATCCTGCTGTACTCATAGGCAGGAGCCTGGTATAATCACATTGCCTGACTTTTTATGCTTACAAAAATCAAGCCTGGTTACATTGTCATAGGCCCTAATTTGCTGGGTTTGTTGCCTTTATTTTAAAAGATCATTCTCCAACTTGTCTGCTTGTAATGGCACTGTGTTTAAAATGAACTTTAGCATTATATTTACTGATTATTTTTTTTAATTTTATTTATTTATTTATTTATTATTATTAATTTATTCTTGTTACATCTCAATGGTTATCCCATCCCTTGTATTCTCCCATTCTTCCCTCCCTCCCATTTTCCCCTTATTCCCCTCCCCTATGACTGTTCCTGAGGGGGATTACCTCCCCCTGTATCTGCTCATATACCCTCATGATTTTTTTTAACCATAGACAACTTTGATTTCATTCTGTCTGGTCACTGAATTATAGTGATTTTATCTCAAGACTAGAGTTACTGAGACAAACATACCTTGCATGCAAGGACATTTTCATCATGTTTATCTTCCTTGAAGATAAACCTTAGAGATTTTCAGACCAGGGGAATAGTGGTCACTAAAGTTGAAATGCTCAACAGCTCCATATCTCCAAAAACTTGCTCAGTTAGTCCATTTGTTAAATAAATCATGCTCATAAATAATGGTCTGCAGTTGTATTTCTCTTCTCCTTTTCACTACTGTGGTACTTTTAATTTAATGACTTTTTAAAAGGAAACTACAAGCATGGATGCATGTATTACGCACCTGCTTGTTTATATTATATATAATTAATATAATATATGCATATGTTCATAATTATCTTTAGCAGGAAAGTTTATAGCAGGTCATTGAGAACATTCAACAATGTAGTTTAAAACTAACTTAGAAGCATAGCTCTCACTTACCAGTAATTCATACTATATACATAATGAACAATATTATTGGTATTTATAGCAAATAGATAATACATACGTTGCCAATAAATACACTTTATTACTTAAAAAGATTAAAGCAAAAGTAAAAAGAAAAATTAGTGTCAAATACTGAGTAGGAATTGTAGATTCTGAAAAAACAATGCGCTTTTTTTCACCAGATTCTATATCTGTGTTTCACTAAATAATGTATTGCTCAGGTTTTTTTTTTTTAGCTTGTACAGAAAAAAATCATAATGTACAACTCTTTTGTATTTTTCGTTTATAATTTTAGAGCATTGTATCTATATTAATGTGAGACCATAATTCATTCAGTTTTCACATATAACATTCCATTGCATGAATGTATCAACATATTCCTGTTGGGTCAATTTTTGATACTGAGGTTATTCTCAGTTCTGTTAATAAACATTACTGTATGTATACTTATATTTCATAATTTATTCAGAAATTATCTGTAAGAGTACATTTTTGTCTTAAAATACTTACCTTACTATGTGCTGTCACATGGTTTCATAGTATTTATAATAATTTATAAAACAGTCAGCAATGTTTTAAAGTCCTTGCTATTTTGTATCCATGACAACATTTTGTATTGTTGGTATATTTTAACATTTGCAAACCTAATACTTAACAAGATCTCATCACGGAATTAGTTTGCATTTTCTATAAACAAATATGATCAAAACTATTCCCAAGTTTAAATAATGATATAGTGTTTACATAGTGATTTATTTTGTTTATCCTGTGCTTTTGTCTCTACAAGTTTGTAGAATCACTAAGACTCAGATCACTCATGTCTTGAGACAGCAGGCATACACTGTCTAGCCAGCACTAAGACATCACTTATCTATTGAATCTTTACATGTAAACACCTATTTATCTTTTCGTTATATCTACTAGTGTGTTTCTTTGGGTCTGAGCCAGAATGCTCTCCTTAACTGGTATGAATTTGTAAGGACTCTTTCCATGCAGAACTTTTCTTCTTCCCCAGCAGAACTTCTGATTGTCCTTCATCAAGGCTTACCCTTCTTTGTATATCCTTCCTCATACCATATTCTGAATACTGGTGCCTGCGACTTGTGTTTTTAATAAATGCTGTAAGTTACTTTAGATAATATACAGTTCTTCATGAAACAATACTTCCTCTCTATATGCAGAATGTTCCTTGTCCTATATTTAAATTTTTCATGATTTTTTGTCACCATATTTAAATAAGTCATTCACAAGACATATATTTAAAAAGTTTTACTTATTTTGTTTTTTGTCTATAGAGCTTTTCAGGTTCAAGAGGTCTCATTTATTAATTGTTGATCCTATTAGAGTCTAAGCTATTGATATTCCATTCAGGAAGATGTAGCCTGGGCCAACAAGTTCCAAGTTCTTCCTCACTTTTTCTTCTAACAGATTTAATGTGTCTGTTTTTATATTGAGATCTTTAATCCACTTGGACTTTAGTTTTGTACAGGGTGATACATAAAGGTTTATTTGCATTTTCCTACAAGTAGAAATGAAGTTAGACCAGCACCATTTGTTGAAGATGTTATGTTTTTTCCATTGTATGGATTTGGCTTCATGGTCAAAACATGAGTGTACATAGATGGGTGGGTTTATTTCTGGGTCTTTGATTTGATTCCATTGATCCATATGTCTGTTTCTATACCAGTGCTACTGCAAGAGTCAGCCATACCCAAAAGATGTTCCACTATACCACAAGGGTATTTGCTCAGCTATGTTCTAACAATTTTATTTGTTGTTGTCAGAATCTAGAAACAACCTGTAGGTCCCTTAACTGAAGAATGGATAAAGAAACTGTGAGACATTTACACAATGAAAGACTATTCAGTTATTAAAAACAAGGAAATCTTGAAATTTGCATGCAAATGGTTTGAACCTAAAATGATCATCCTGAGTAAGGTAATCCAGACCCAGAAATAAAAACATGGTATAAACTAACTTATAAGAAGATATTAGCCAAATAATACATGATAACCACAGTACTATACCTACACCTAAAGAAACGATACCTAGGAGGATCCAGAAAGAATGTTTAATTCTCATTCAGAAAAAACAAATATAATAGACATTGCAATCTGTTGAAGAGAAGTAACTGGAAGGGAGCTTACCATAAAGGTCCTCTGAAAGACTCTACCCAGCAGCTAAAAGCAGATGCTGAAATATGTAGCCAAACTCCAGGGTGGAGTTCAATGAGACTTATGGAAGAGATGGGGACTAGAAGAACCTGGAAGAGTCAAGATCTCCTCAAGGAGACCAGTGAGGCCAAAGATCCTGGCAGTAGAGGGGGATGCTGCAGAGGCTGATGTGCCAACCAAGGACTATGCATGGTGAGGACCTAGAATCTCTGCTCAGATGTAGTAGATAAGCAACCCAGTGTCCTTCTTTGTCCCATAATATGGAGAGTAGATACTACTTCTGACATGAACTCTGGTCCCTACATTTCCTCCTATCAAAGCATTATTGACAAACCACAAAGGAAGATGATGCAAGCAGTACAGATGAGACTTGATAGGCTAAGGTCAGATGTTAGTGGAGGAAGGCTCACCTTTCTGAGTACTAGGGGAAGGAGGAAGGGTGTGTGATGGAGGGAAGGTGAGACCCAGAGACCATTGAGAGGGTGGCTACAATAGGGATATAAAGTTTTACTCATCATTATCTCAAAATCATTTTGATCATCAATGAAATCTCTATAAGATTAGTGTTTTGTTATTGAACACAAATCTAAGTGATCATGTTTTTTAACACTTAAAGAAATCAACAGCTCAGGCTCTAAGGTCAGCTAATCATAAATGGCACCTCATGAAACTGAATAGCTTCTGTAAAGCAAAGGACACTTTCAACAGAACAAAATGACAGCCTACAGATTGGGAAAAGATCTTCACCAACCCTACATCCCACAAAGCACTAATATCCAAAACATACAAATAACAAGAAATTAAACACCACCAAACAAAATAACCCAATTAAAAAATGGGGTATAGAGATAAGCAGAAATCTCAGCAGAGAAATATCTAAAGGGTGAAAACACTTAAAGAAATGTTCTTTATCCTTAGTCACCAGGGAAATGACTCTAAGATTCCATCTTACACCTACCAAAAAGGCTAAGATCAAAAACTCAAGTGACAGCACATACTGGCAACGATATGGAGAAAGGGGACTACTCTTCCATTGCTCATGGATATTATTGTTAATTTTACCGGCAGGACCTAATACTGTTTGTAGGAACCAGGCCCGACTAGGCTGCCTGCCTGTCTTGCTGTTTCATGTCCTGTTTCTAGAAGCTTCCATGTCTGTGTTTATCTTGGTTAGCTAGGCATGTTTATTGCTCTGAGAACGGGCCCCTCCCTTCCTCAAGACGTCCTCCTGTGTGCAATCACTTCTTTAGGGATTTCACCTGGGAGGAGGATTCCTGTTTTGTTGCCTATAAGAAGGTTCTTCGGATCTCTGGAAGAGAGAATAATAAACCACTGCCATGGCTGCTGCTGTGGCTGCTGCTCTCTTAGCATGAAGGACCCACTGTGTTATTGTGTGTGTTTGTGTGTGTGTGTGTGTGTGTGTGTGTGTGTGTGTGCGTGCTTCTAATAATTTCTATCAAGCTACTTCCCATCCATAATCCTATATACTTGCTAATATTCTTCATCTGGTCCAAATCCTCCATCCATCCCAGCCATGTGCTTCTCTTCCACCTAACCCATGATGGCACAACCTTTTTCTCCCCTCCTCTGCTCTCTTTGGGTCTCTCCATCTTCTTCCCAAGATTCTCTCTTTCTCTCCAAGCCTGGGACCTTAGCCATGCCTATCTCATTTGCCCTGCCTAGATGTGATGGCTTTTTATTATTTAGCATCAAAATAGATCAGACCAACACCCAACAAGTGGGAGTGCAAACTTGTACAACCACTTTGGAAATCAATCTGGTGCTTTCTCAGAATATTAGAAATAGTGGTACCTCAAGACCCAGCCATACCACTCCTGGGCATATACCCAAAAGATGCTCGACCTTGCAAGTACATTGGTTCAACTATGTTCATAGCATTTTTATTTGTAACAACCAGAATCTGGAAACAACCTAGATGTCAGCAACTGAGAGAAATGATAAAGAAACTGTAGGACATTTACACAATGGATGAGTATTCAACTATCAAAAAAAGAAAACTTCTTGAAATTTGCATGCAAATGGATGCAACTAAGAAAGGTCATCCTGAGTGAGGTAACCCAGACCCAGAAAAACATGCATTGTATATACTCCCTTATAAGTGGATATTAGACCAACAAAGATCCTCTGAGAGCCTCCATCCAGTGAGGGATTGGAACAAATACTGGATCTCACAGCTGGAGTCACTGCAAAGAGCTGAGAATTTGAGGGATGGAAAGACCAGGATTGTGTGTCAGGAGCTCCACAAGGAGACAATCAAGTCTGGGAGATTTGGACGCAGGGTGGCCTGCGCAAACTGTTGCACAAACAAAGGCTATTGCAATCAGAGAATCTAGACACCTGTTCAGATGCAGCCAATGTAGAGCTCATTTTCTGCCTGTGTAAAGGATGGTAAGCAGGGTACTGCTTCTCAGCAAAACTTTTGATCGCAGATATTTTGCGGTGAGTCTTGTGGGAACACAGAGGAAGGGGAAGAAGGCTGTCTAGATGAGAACTGATAGGCTGAGCTCAGAAGGTGGGGGAGAAGGAGCCCACCTGTCAGAGGTCTAGGGGCAGGGAATAAGTCAGAATAGGGATGGAAGGTGGGCACAGGAAAATAAGAACAAAGAGGATACAATTGGGATGTAAAATGAATATGTCATAACGAAATAATAATAATCATGTATATTTATCTGCTTGTGTGTTTGTATTTCTGCCCGTGTTTGAGTATTCTGTGGGTCCAGAAGAGAAAGTCTTATGATTTGAAGCTGTAATACCGGGTGTTGTGAGCTGCCCAATATTGGTGCTGAATTTGAACTCTAGGCTTCTGCAAAAGAAAAACGTTCTCTTAAATGCTAAGTCATCTCCCCAGCTCCAAGTTACTATTTGTATTAAAAAATCACAGTCATATATTTTGGAAAGCAATCATGGAATTTTTTCCACCTTTCTAAGCACTACTACCTCATTGTTTTTTAGTGTAGTTGTCAAAGAGAGGATCCATCATGATATGTAGATACAGATATGGTGGCTCTCACTTCTAAGTCTACTGCTTGGAAAGGCTGAGACAGAATCATTTTCATGAATTTGAGATCATTGATACAGAAAGATACTGTTCTTAAACAAACAAAATGTATTTTATAGAATAAATTCTGGAAAACTAAATATTATTGTATCAATTTGGACTTAGCATTAAACAAGATAGCATTAAACAAGATAATCTGTTTTGTGTGGCCTGGACACAGGTATCATTATCTATACACAGGTAATGATCAACTCTTTTGAGATGGGCTCATTAACATACAGAGAAAGAGAGAGAGACAGACACAGAGAGGCAGAGAGAGACAGAGACACAGAGGGAGAGAGAGAGAGACAGAGAGACAGAGAGAGAGAGACAGAGAGACAGACAGATAGAGAACATCAGAGAACTCTTGAGGCTCCCAAGAGGAACTTCATGGGATCTAAACAAGGCACTATTCATCTACAATATTATATGAGGCAAACATGGAATAGGTTTGGAACTCTTAGGATGCTTAGTTGCTGGTAACTTCCTGGGTGACTGACCAATAGTGCAGTCTTCTGATCATTTCCTCATAATACTCTTTGGTACATAGATGTCTTAAAGCCATGCATGATGCTGCAAATAGTTATATGTTCATTGGCTCATCAAGAGATATTTATATAGATTGGTAGTTATCTTAAATTATTGAGGAATTTACTTACCAGTTGTTACAAGTTTGGTATGTCCTTCTATCCTGAAAAGTTCCTTATGTGTGTCAGTAACAAGACTTTCCTTTCTAATTTACGGTATTATTGTAGATTTTAATATTTTTATTCAATGAGAGATTATGAAACAATTCTACTTTAGTATTGCAGTTTTAATAAATATTTAAATGGTAGTTAAATTTGATTGCAATATAGAATATGAGCATATATCAATGATTTTGCCCCAATTTGAATGCGTTTATAGACTCTTTCATGAACCGAGTATAGAAACTCATAGCATAAAAGCAATCAAAATATAATAAGCTAGAATCATAATATTGATTTTTCTTAGTCAACAGTACATGACTATTTTAAATTAAATTCCTATTTTCTTGAAATAAACATTTTATAAATTATGATATTACACTGGGATTCATACTGAATAAAACATGACAAATTTTAGGCTTTATTTTTTTCTACATTATTACAACATCATTTCTCACTGTGTTTAAGGTTTATTATTTAATTTCTATTTGTGTGCTCATATGCTTGTGTGTATATGTGTATACATACAAACATGCCGTATGTGTGATTATGGCCAAGGAAGACAGAAGAGGGTGTCAGTTAACATGGATCTAGAGTTGAGCTGATGTGAATTCTGAGAACTGAGCAATATGTGTCCTTAATCATCAAACCATCTCGCCTGCTTTCTCTTTTTTTTCAATACTTTTATTTTATTACACATGTATAAAACAAACTACATACAGCAGGGAGAACCATGTGACAATCATGAGAATAATGAGTTCTATACATGTTACATTCATAGTGACTTGGCCATCTGCATTCATGTAGTTTGGAGTACGTATTTTTCCTGTCATATTGGGTCTAAATTTCTGAATGTGATTCAATATCTATCCTGTCTCAACTCTAATAGCTTAACTTCTTTGTCTTGATCTAAAATGATCTTGTCTCCTAATCTGCTAAACTTAGTTGTAAAACTATACTATCTTGTCTTCAATGCCCCTCAGAGACTTGAGAAGGAATAAAACTTAAATTCCTGAGTGAACCAGCTGTGTGGGTTAGCAGCTTCTTAAATGTACAAATTGACTTAAGACAGTACTGCCTGACCAGTCACCCAATACACTTAATAACGTTGGAGCCTCATCTTCAGCTTTCTGGCATAAAATGTCTGCCACACTTGTTTGCAGGGCAGGAACTATTGAGGACTTGCTTGCCCAGTGGCTATTTTGCCACCTTTGAAGCCATGTCCATAAGGAGGCTCTTTGATGCTCATGATCTTTGAGGTTAGCTGGGTGTTGTCAGAAGTTAACTTGTCTTGTTGTCAAAGAAATTTAGGATTGCAGGAACAATTTTAAATGCTATATTCTGTGTGTATCTGAGGCTTTAGAAGACCTTATTTAACTATTTTACCTCATATATCAATAGAGTACTATCTATCTGTTAGACTTAGGATATGTATTTTTGTGTTAAAATTTGCTAAATATTTGACATGTCCATGTTTTGTATCAATATACTAAATTCTATAGCAATGACTTAGACCTAACCTTCATCGTAAGTAACAATTAAGACCTTGTGTTAAGGAGTAGGTTCAATCACCTAGCTTTTGTTCTATCCTCCCTCTATGTTCCTAAATCTCCTTTTCTTTCTCTTTAGCTCCCATTTCCTTGCCTATGTATGCAAGATAAAGGCAAAGAGAGATGTTCCTGAGTTTCCCCTAATTATCTCTCTGTATAAGACCAATAATGACTTATGACCACCTCCCGATGAGAATAAGCATTGTAGATCAAGCGAGCAAACAGCAACCTAAACAACCCCTCCTTCCCCGCTCTTTGAGGGAATGGAACATCATTCTCTTAATGTTGGGGCAAATAATACCTTGGAATGCCCCCCAAAATTGGAAAGAATGATTAAACAATCTAGTGATTGCATTTGTGGTTCAGTTTCTAAATGTTGAGAAATTCCAGGCATAGTAGGAGATTGAAATGGTGTTCCAAATTGGATCAGAAGTTTTCTACAATGTTGTCCAGGAAACTGTCCGACTCTGATGAGTAAAAGCAACAGAATCATCCGGGGCTGGAACTAGGAGGATGCAAGATGTCAGTATCCATCGTGCTGGGAAGAATGATTCCTGTCAGTCTGATCCAGCTGATTATTTTGTTCTGAAAACATAATTTCTCACAAGCTTTATACAGTCTAACATTAAACTGTATGAGGTGTACAGGATGCACAGAACAATTAAAGCTAGAAACCTGAAAGATGTCCCACCATGCAACAAAGAGAGTTGTGCCAGCTTTCTCTTACTGTTTCTGTTATCAAGAATATTCATTAAAATGTTTTTCTTCCATAACTTCTCCCTATACTTAATGTAATTCATTCTGTAGAAAAAAAGAGGGAAGAAAGAGAGGAGGAATATTGCTAATGAGCTAGTTTTTCTTTGTAAAGGAAAATATGATAAACTTCTGTGCTCTGACCGATGTCCTTGGAGAGAGGTTAGAAATTGTGACAAGTAGATTTGGGCCCAGGGGTCCCGCTCAAACTATGGCACAAGCCAAGGACAATACAGGCCATAAATTTCAAACCCCTACCCAGATCTAGCCAATGGACAGGACATTCTCCACAGATGAGTGGAGAGTGGGAACTGACTTTCACACGTACTCTGGTGCCTCATATTTGACCATGTCCCCTGAATGGGGAGATCTGGTGGCACTCAGAGGAAGGACAGCAGGTTACCAAGAAGAGACTTGATACTCTGTGAACATATACAGGGGGAGGAGGTCCCTCTCAGTCACAGTCATAGGGGAGGGGAGTAAGGGGAAAGTGGGAGGGAGGGTTGGTGGGAGGATACAAGGGAGGAGATAACCATTGAGATGTAATATGAATAAATTAATAAAAAAAAAGAATGCAAAATAAAGAAAGAAATTAGGTCACTTTCTTCTTTTAGCTCTGTAAGATATATTTGCCATTTCTTGAATATACTGGTGTTTGTGACACACTAGGCAAATAAATTCATGCAATATGGGAAGGATATGTTTCTTTGCTCTGCTAGATATGGAAATTATTGCTATTCTCACTTTTTAATTATGTATTTTTCCTACTCCAATTTGTAGTATTCTTAGCAATTATAAAAGAGTTCTTCTATGCTCATACTATTCAGTGTAGTAGTCAAAGACTAGTCTGACTTATGGACATTTCTAGGATGACTAGATTGCCTGTAAAACCAAATTTGATTTATTTTAATTAAATTAAATTCAAATTAAAACAACTGCAGATGGTCAGCACCCACAATAAGAGAAAACACAGCAGGGAACAGTGTTTGTTTGTTTGTTTGTTTATCTGATGTATATTTTCTGGATTTGGTGAAAATTTTATATTGGAATGAAGGTAAGCTTTGATTTTTGTTGAATATTATAATATGCATAGTGAAAGAATGACTTTTCATGCTTCTTTGCCTGCCTTCTGATAATTTGAAATATGTAAGTTCAAAACTTTAAAAGAATAATTTATAGTTTTCAAAAACAGTTGTGAAAGAAAATTAAAAATTGCTGTCTTCAAATAACTAACCTTTCGAACAAATTGACCTATGGAAAATTAAAATTTTTATAACAAATATATCGATATTATCCGTGTTTACCTCAGTTATAGTTCAGAAAAATAAAGGTTAATATATATTAACAACAACCCGCTGTGGGATTAAGGACTTGTTCATTAAACAACATCCTTTAAAAGCTGGATTGAGCTCCATCTAAAGCATTTAGGAGAGTATGGAAAAACAATATGAGGTGAAGATCTGGCAACCTATTAAAACTACAAAATAAGCAAAGATTCAAAATGTAAATAGAAAAGACTTGAGAGTGATTTTACCCAGGCGTCTTAAAATAGAAGGAAAGTAGAAGTGTAGGTGTTTATAATAATTAAATACTGCTGCATGGTTTACAGCAAAGTTGAGAGTTTTGTTGTGGAGCTCTGAAAGAAAACAAATATTTTCTTGTTCTTACACTTTTTTCTGTCAGAGATGTAAGCAGGTTTGAGCCAAGTAGTTCTTCCCTTGTCTAAAAAATGCCTTTCTAGATGACATGGCAGGAATAAAGTCAGGCAAAAAGATCTCTCTCTGTCTCTCTGTCTCTCTGTCTCTCTCTGTCTCTGTCTCTCTCTCTCTCCTCTCTCTCTCTTTCTCCCTCCCTCCCCTCTCCCTCTCTCTCCCTCCCTCCCCCCTTTTTCTGTCTCCTCTTTGTGTGTGTGTGTGTGTGTCTGCCTGTCTGCTGTCTGTTTTTCTCATTTTCTCTCTTCTCTCTCCCATTTCTTCACTTAAATGGCCACTCAGTGTAACAGAAAATGTTAGTTTCCCATTTTTAAAATCAATCACCAAATCATTATGACTTTTGGGGGATAGGGTGAATCAGAAAGACAAAGTGGACAAGGAAGAATTTAAGATAAATGGAGAAAAAGTGTAGATGAGGGAAATGCAGAGGGAGCAAAACTTGGTCTTATGCTTGATATTTTTAAGGTAACAAACAGCAACACATGTAGAATTTATCCATTGGATATCCGTATCTTCTGTTTTGTGTGTGTGTGTGTGTAATGAGATATATGGAGGAATATTATATGCAATATTATGAAAAGTGAACACAAGTACGACTGAATAGATATACATATAAATTATTGAAAATCAAAGTAGAGTGCCTACATGACAAAGAAGATATATCCAGAGAAAAATGAACTGATGTAAAAATGCATGTTTCGGTGTATCTGTATTTGTTATAGATGATTTCATGACGATTAAATCTGTTTTTTAACACATAGGGAGTTTTTAAAAATAAGCTTTGTAAACCTTGCATACGTCATACAACTATAATGTCAAGTAAAACAGTGAGTGTCCTATATTCAAATATACATTCTTATATACATATTTATAAAAAGGAAAGTTGGAGTGGAAGTGCACATAGGAAGCTATTAACATCAATTATCTAAATAAAGTGAGAAACAAAAATAGAGAAGGCAATTAGCATTGTGTTTATATTACTTCTTTTATGCTATTTCACCTGCTTAAGAAAACTGCATAATTCCAGTAACATAAATAAGGACCACATCAGTTGAATCATGGGGAATAATGTCATGGCAAAATGAATGTTAAAATAGGTGGCAGGAAATTTATATACTGCATAATACTGATGCTATTTTTAAATTGGTGTATATGCATCATCATGTGTGAATAGCTGTGCAAAACTAAAATACACAGAGCTGTTAATAAGCGTCTCTAAGGAGGTGACATAACCAAAGGACATGATGATAGTTGGAGCCTGTCATCATTATCACTATAAACATAAAGCCCAGGAGGTAAGGAGCAGAAAAAATAAGCACTTCAATTGAAAATTTATGCCCTTTCTTTTTTGTTCTAGAAAAATGATGTCATTAACTTGCTTATGCCAAAAGACAGATATTAATGCTTTGAATCACTTTTGAGTTTGAGTAATAATCATCCAGTCATACTAGTTTGATAACTAAGGTTACCTGAGATGTACACATCACTTCAAGATGTCATGGCTGGAACTGCTACCCATAAAGAAAGGAGTATGTGAGTCAGAAATGTGTGAGCAAAGTAAGGGCAGAATTAGATAAAATTATCTAATAGCCATGGCCATAAAAAACAAACCTACTCAGGATTATGAGCCTAATACTTTGACATTATCACTAATTAAATGTACGTATGAAGAGGGCAGAAGAAGTACATGCTCCTGAGGTCATAAGGGTTTTATGTTGCTGATGAAATCATGGAAGATTTCATTTTGCTTGTTTGTTTATGGGAATTCTTTCCATTTTTGGCTACACATACTCTTAGTGTGAAAATACCTAGGACATTTTGTGTACAGCATAAATACAAATGATTTATTCACTAGTGTGACATAGCCGTGATATTAATCTGGACACTGATTAGAGAAGTTTTCTTTTAGTATTGGCAGCACTGATTTCCAAGACTGACTTACTTAATTAGAAGAGAGATATAACTGTAGATCTCTATGATATAGTGCTAATTCTATAGAGTGCCTTGTTAAACTATGGAGGAGGCTCAGACTGTATTTGGAATATATTTTAACTTTTAAACCTAAATGAATAAAGATGTTCCTCACACTGCCGCTTTAATTCTATAAGCTGATATTTGGTCTTATGTTTTCTGTTATCATTCCCCCTAGATTTCATTACTTTCCTTAAGAAGAATGAAATAACAAAGTAAAAATTTTTCACCTTGAATCTTCTCTAAAGAAAGAAAGTAAAATGAAATATCTGCTACCTCCGAGGCTGAGGAACAAAACAAGTGATCAAAGAAAATATTGATGCACTCACTGGTGAAGGGTTTGATTTCTAGTTTCAAGGACACATGTGAACCCTTCCATTTTATGCCTTTAATTAGTTTTTCCATATAAATCCAGCATATACTAAACAAGTGTAAACCTTTTTCAGACACAAATATTATGATTGGTAAGGTAATTTCTTACTGGTTTTATCTTTTGTTCTGATAAATCTAGTGTATTATTGAGAAAAATATTATACTAGTAACATTTAATTATTTCAGAACAGGAAATGGCTAATGTGCCTTTATTTATTTATTTATTTATTTTTATTTTTTATTAATTTATTCTTGTTACATCTCAATGTTTATCCCATCCCTTGTATCCTCCCATTCCTCCCGCCCCCCATTTTCCCATTATTCCCCTCCCCTATGACTGTTCCTGGGGGGGATTACCTCCCCCTGTATATTCTCATAGGGTATCAAGTCTCTTCTTGGCTACCTGCTGTCCTTCCTCTGAGTGCCACCAGGTCTCCCCCTCCAGGGGACATGGTCAAATGTGAGGCACCAGAGTACGTGAGAAAGTCATATCACACTCTCCACTCAACTGTGGAGAATATTCTGACCATTGGCTAGATCTGGGAAGGGGTTTAAAGTTTACCTCCTGTATTGTCCTTGGCTGGTGCCTTAGTATGAGCGGGACCCCTGGACCCAAATCTGCCTATCATATTGTTCTACTTGTAGGTTTCTAGGACCCTCTGGATCCTTTTATTTTGCTATTCTCCCATGCATCTCTCATTTAGAGTCCCAATAGGATGCCTTTCCCTCTGTCCTAGTTTCCTGGTAAGTGAAGGCTTTCGTGGGACATGCCCCTTGGGCTAGTATGCAGATATAAGTGAATATATACCATTTGATTCTTTTTGCTTCTGGAAGGCTTTAAAGTAGATATGACCTACAGAGAAACTTCAGACTACGGGTGTCACTTTAACAAAATTTCTGTCTAGCCCTAGGGATATATACAAAGAGACTTGTACTCAGACATTGTTACCCAGATACCATTTGAGAGGCCCTGTTAAATAAGATGTGGCATATTCACAGTATGCCACATGTCCATATTGAGAAAGGTGGACTGACTTCTCCGGTAATGCTGCATCATGGATTTACCTGTAAGATATCTGAAGTATTAAAATGGCTGGAGAGGTAGAGTGGAGCTCAGTAATAAATGCTTGCTTGTCTCACTTGAATGGAGTCTTAGATTAGACCACTTGGTTCACTGCCGAAAGCAAACAGAAAGACGAAATGTTTGACAGTACATAGTATACTACAGTGCCATTTGTGTTGTAAAATAACTGAGATCTGGAAAGTCTGTCTGTTCTATTATGTCTGTGACAGAAATTGGAGCTGTGGGATAATTAGAAAATTTTGACTTTTTAATATTGAATATTTATTTTATTTTATTTTTTATAAATATTGTTTTGGTTTTTTACATATATATTTTTATTATTACACACGTACACAATAAGCTAAATACAGCAAGGATATCCATGAGACAATCAGGAATTATATTAATGTTACATTCATAGTGTTTTGGATATTTGTATTTGGCAACCTCGAAGAAAATTTCTTTCCTATCTTGGTGAGTGTAAAATTCTGAATGTAAATCTGTATCTACCATATCTCATCTCTTAACTTAAAACATCTATCCAGATGGTTACTTAAACCTTAAACAACTAAATTAACTGTAAAACTAAACCATCTGGTGTTAAACCTTATTAAAGTCTTGAGAAGGAATACAATTGGGTTTCTGAGTAAAGAAGAAATTCAGATTGGCAGCCTCCAAAATGAAAAAATTACAAAGACCATTTGCTGCCTGAACAGCCACCCAAAACTCTCTACAACGTTGGAGCATCATCTTCAACTTTCTTGCCCAATATCTGACAGACATATTTGTGAAGCAGGAACTATTGAGGACTTGCTTACCCTGTCCTGGTAGAGTTCGGCCATCAACTCTACCTACAACCAAGCTTACCCATTGTTAGGCAAAATTCTTTCTGTGACAGAAATGAGGACATTTTGCCCAGTGGCTTGTTTGCCACATTTCATCTCCATAAGGAGGTTCTTTAATGTTCATCATCTTCTTTGAGGTATCCTGGGGTGTTGCCAGGAGTTAACCTGTCTTATTATCAAAGAATCTTTAAAATTATAAAATCACCTTTAATTGCCATATTCTGTAGTTCTCTGAGGCTTTTGATTGCCTTATCTAACTATTTTACCTTATCTCTATATAGATTCATGTGTATCTGGTAAACCTAGTGGCTTTTTTTTTTTCTTGTGATAAAACTAGACTAGTAATTGAAATGACTGATTTGATCTTCTAACAAGTCGTATTGCTTATCTGAAAAAGCCTGCAACAGCACTTTCAAAGCATTTGGAATAAACCTTACATTATAACTGAGGTGTACGGGTACAATGCCACATGTGAGAGTAGAAATATATATAATGTGTGTGAAGAGGAAGCACACACAAAGACTGTTCTTTCAAAATATTTCCTTCACAGGACCTTGTATTGTCTTTTGGAAAGGGCATGGTAAATAAGCAACCCCTTTCAATCAGAAAGGACATCATAGTGCAGCCTACTTACCAGCAGAATCTCAACAGAGGCTGTGTCTCTGCACAGCTATCCAATACCCTAGATTTTAATGTCTTCCAACATTAATAAGGTTTGGAAAAGATCTCTTTTATTCATAAAAATGGTTCTTATGATATGAAAGTTAATGTAAACATGGTGCTGCTGCTGTATATATGTATTAAAAGAACAGCTAATTCTAAAACCAAGATTTGGTGATGTATTTTTTTCATATTACAGATAGGAGAAGTAATAGATATTAATATAGAAATAATAATTGATGTCTCATGAAATGGCTTTTTAACACAGAGATAAGTAGTTACTAAATGTATTGAGGTAGATGAAACTTGTTTTGTTCTGTAGATATTTGTGTATAGTGCATACATACTAAAATGAATAGGTAGGATGATTCTACTGCAGTAGATAATCAGTATTTGGTGATTCAGTTTATTTATGGCAAATGTTTTGACATCACAGATTCATTTATGGACTTGCACCTCTATAATGTGGTGCTATATAACCACATTGATCTAGGGTTTTGTAAAAACCCCTTATATCTTTATTAGAAAAAAGAAAGAAATACTGCCTATTATTTTCAAAATTGAATGTTAGCCCACGTTTCTTTCTATTGATTATCCAGCAGGTTTCTGTGTGGGGAGATAAAAGTTTTAAGCTAGTGTGACACTAATGAGTATTTATATATGATTTGGCTTAATAAAACATATAAAAATCATCAGTAAAGAGCAGTTTTCTAAGAGAAATCATTTTAAGTGTAATACAAATATTTTCATATCTGCTGGCGATGAAGGAGGCCAGGAGTAGGGCAGTAAAAATCGATTCTGTTTCTGTTCAGTGACTCAAGAGCAGGCAAACTATGCCTCAGCTATGTGGATCTTAATTGCTTTTATTTTGCTGATTTTTTCAAGTATCATTGATAACTTGATTCCATTGCCTTAGGTATTAATTCTCTTTAAATGTACAATATGGTTTCACTAACTATGATGTGGGAAAGTCATCTAAATCTTGTTTCTTGTAATGGTTCTGCCCTTTCCTCTGCTTGGAGGGCATGTTTTTCTGCAAGATAGGGAATGATGTCATTTTGTGCAGAGAATAATTTACCACCTGCTGGAAAGAGGAGGCATATTGTGGCAGCTGCATTACTGATTTGAAAAAGCAGCAAAATAGAAACATATAGATGAGAATGTCAGTGTAATGGGCAGGGAAGCATAACGTGCTTTCCCCAACAACAGCTGGAAAATTATACTAAGCCCAAAATAGATTCTGTTGGCTTCAAACCAAATGTTTCTGTCACTAGTACTACACACAGCAAAAACATCGCTCACAAATGAATTTCCCATTATGTTTACAGAAGCAGCTTTTTCCCTGGAAGGCATGGCAGGTATCTGGGAGCCGACACTGAGAAAAGAGGAAATGATAAGCTTTATAAACCTATTAATTTTCAGATAAAATCCAGAGTTGTCAGATAAACAAGGACAAAATTAATCCTTCCTCATTTATTCATTTTCATTGCTTACTCTTTTAAGATTTGCATTACATAAGGATTTGTACATATTCTAAAAAGAAAACTACAATATTCTTTGAAAATAATCTGTCTGGAAGGGAGTAGTTTAGTCATTTATGAATGACATGAGTGCACTGTGTAGTTATGAGGGACTTAGTAAGTTAATGAGATTGTGCAGCAAATAGGAAGTGCATCTATAAACATGTTTTTCTTACATAAATTGTAAACAACAACTAGTGCAGAAACTGCCACTGACAATTAATTCTATGGTGGATATTTACATTTGCTTAACTGAGGAAAAAGCAATGTCTGAAGATATGTTTGCTTCTTATACAACCTGTGGGTCAGCAGGTCCTCCTTACCATCTTCAGTAACACCAAAATTAAACAGCACCCTTGATTATTCAACCAAATGGAATTATAAATTTTATATTTAAGCATCGTATTTTTAAATTATGTACATATATGTATGGTTATAGGTGCGTACATGCATATTAGTACTCATGTCTACAGTGGGGAGATTATAAACTTAATTTCAAGATGTTGTCATTTTTTTAATGTTACATTCAGAGAGAGGAGGAGGGTGGGTGAGTGAAAAAACTGGGAGAGTGAATAGAACTCAGAGGGTGGGATGCAAATCGGGGATGGGGAAGCTCCTCACAGTGTATGGGGTTATCCCTACCTGAGACTCCAAGCAATGTGTGTTAAGGAACATAAAGTAACTACCTCCTCTAGCCAGGTGGGACTTCCAGAAGAGGGACAGAGACACCAATCCACACATAAAACCTTTGACTCAAATGTGTCTTGTCTACAAGAAGTATAGGGGCAAAGATGAAACAGAGATTGAAAGAATGAAAAACCAGTGACTTGAGACCCATCCTACAGGAGATGGCTGATCACTGTTTCTGTTAATGATAATCTGCTATGCTTGGAGTCAGGAGTCTAGCATAACTGTCTTCTGAGAGGCTTCGTCAGGAAGCTGATGGTGGAGACAGATGCAGAGACCCAAGGCCAAACAATGGGCTGAGCTTGGAGGAAAGAAGTAAAAGAAACGTAGGTGGAAGAGTGGGAGGAACCGGAGGGGTCAACAACATCACAGGAAGACCTATAAACCCTAACCTGGGCTCACAGATACTGAATCACAAACCAAAGATCTTGCATGCACTGAACCTAGGACTGTTATGCATATGTAGCAAATAAACAAGTTGGTTATCACCTAAGTCCCCCAACGATAGGAGTAGGGGCTGTTTCAGAACGTTTTTTCTACTGCTGGGTCTCTTTCTGGTAGTTGGACAGCCTTGTGACTCCCTAGTGAAAGAGGATGTGCCTAGTTCTGCTGCGACTTGAGATACCAGAGTGGATTGGTACCAGTTGGTGTCCTCCTCTTCTCTGGAAAGAGCAGGAGTGGGAAATGGCAGGAGGGTGGTGTGAGGGCCAAACTAAGAAGAGAAAAAGGAAGGGGCTGGGATTGGGATGTAAAGTGATTAAATAAATAAATGGGGGCGGAGAAGTAAGTACCAAATTTCAACTGGTTATAATATTTTTCTCTACTTTCCAAGGTTTTCCTTGCTTTCTTATATGAACATTATTTCATTCTTAGTACAAGTTTAGGCTTATTGTACAAGTAATTGATTTTTATATACTTGTTATATTTTATTTGGATATCATGACTCTTTGCATAAATTAAATCTTAGGCAAAGTTAAATCCACATACCCTGAAATAACATAATAAATTTACATCAATGTTTAAATTTGGTATTTCAAGAAACATAAATTCAAAACCTTGATATTTCTTTTTTTTTTTTCTGGTATTTTGTGATTCAAATAAAGTTTTACCTGTATTAAACTTTATTTTACAGTGTAACAAAAATGTATTTTAAAGTGAATGTAGTCTCTGGCTACTGGGAGATTTAATTTTTATAGTGGATAATAAAATTGTGTTAAATTTCTCTTGTCTTGCTGGTATTTATTGATTTCTATAAAGCATTACAGCCCAATGACCTAAAATTCACTTTAGAAGCTTTAAAACACATCCACAAGTCAAATATATGTCTGTCTCCTACCACTAAAGATATGAGGTATTTTTCCATTTCTTTAGAACCTAAGAGGGCATAAACAAAACAAAATGATTGTAGAATGACACGATGTGTCAAGTTTGTTATCAAAGCTGATGAAGCAACCTCACTGTGGTGGTAATAATTCATGAAGAAGCATCATATAAAAGAAATGTTACCGTTCAGTTACTGCAGTGCTGGAGATGGTCCAGGAAAGACACATAGACATGATGAGTAGAAGTCTCAGTCAAAAATCAGAATCAACCACTGTCTTCAGAGTGGGCTACAGAGACGTGCAACTCAAATGAGTCTTCAGATGACTGTTCCCCAGCTAACTTCCTACAGAAACCTGATGAGAAATACAAGTGAGAACTTCCTAGCCAGGCTATGTTGGTTCTTTAGTAAGTTACACTGTATTTATATTGGTATTTTGGGAGTGTTATTTGGCTGTAATATTTACTATATTTTTTACAGTTTTTTACTTGTAATATCCCCAAGGATCAAGCTCTTTAAAATATATTTCATGAGCCGGACAGTGGTAGCGCATGCTGTTAATCCCAGCACTCAGGAGCAGAGGCAGACAGATCTGAGTTTGAGACCAGCCTGGTTTACAAATCAAGTTCAGGACAGCCAGGGCCGTTACACAAGAAATCTTGTCTTGAAAGGCCAAATATATATATATTTAATGAATCTTAATCTCTGTTTTTCATGCTGCTGGATCATATTGAGACCCCAACTAAAATTCTTTCCTTCCTTCCTGTATACTTAAATGTTGGAAGCATTATTCATATGTGCAAAGACAAATACTTTCACCAAAATTATACCACATATCCTTCATTATAGTTGGTGTTCTCTTTATCCTTTCTTTGATAATGCTTTTCAAAGCACTAGCTTCTTTTTCTACCATGCGGAAATCAATGCTCCATAGCTCTCACCAAATGTGAATATGTTGAGCCGTCACTGAGAAATATTATATCAATTCAGAGGAAAACAGATTTGACTTCAAAATCTACAGCTATTGCCTTCTAGTTTCTATAATGCATTTGGAAGGATTCTTGTAGCTAATGGAACCAGAATCTAGAGACTTTTGCAAAGTTCATTTGCTGAGATTATCACTGTGAGCCTTAGATCTTACATCTCTGGGAAGTGGCCCAGTGTTGAGTTCATTTTAAGCTTAGGCCCTTTGACCTGATTCCTTTCTTTGCTTTGGCCTTCCTGGGGATTGAACACTGGGCCTTGCACATGTGACACATGCATTCTTCCACTGAGACAAGTCTCTGCCTTCCTGACCTGATTTCTGAGGAGCCCCTTTACACCGTTCACTCAGCGGTGGCATTTCAGTCTATACGCAGCACCCACCCAGGTGTCATAGGTACAGTCATTACTTAGATTTTACCACTTCATTTTCCAGACCCCATTTCAGCCTCCTCTGCACAAACCACATTTTCTTGACCCACACCTGTGTGCTGAAGCCCTTCACATACTCAATTTTGATGAATTCAATGATAAAACTTCAGGGCAGAACACTTTCTAGGAATAATTTCTTCATTTAATTTTTTAGTTCATTTGTACTGTCCAAATTATATTTTTCCTCTAAACTTTCTTTTTGTATTTGCAGTTTCTGAAGAGCTATATACTGTTTTACAGTGAAATTATATTTCCTTTTTAAATATATTATAGACAAATGCAAACTTTGGTGATGTCAAAATGTTTCTCATATATAGAAATGATTTTTTTAATTTTAAAATATAATGTATGATAAACATTAAAGCCGTGAACAATTGGTGATTTTAAAGTGGGCTAATCCTAGCAGTTTTTTTTTTTTTTTTTTTTTTTTTTTTTTTTTTTTTTTTTTTTTTTTTTTGGTTTTTAAGATATTGAATCTCTGGAACTCATTTCCTTGCCTTAGAATTCCAACAGGAAGGGCCCTCCTCCCCCAGGGTCTGAACAGTCAGGTCTTATCCGCATAGTCTGTCAGAGTCAGAGGCAGTCCCAACACCCCCACAACCTTGGAGAATAAGTTATACACAGGCTAGATATGAACAGAGGCTCTAGGTGCACTTGATGCATTGTCCTTGATTAGTGCATCAGCCCTCCCTACACTGTGTCCTTTTTTGTATTAATTGCAATTTGCACTGCCCATATATACATGAATGGGATTCGTTCAATGGGTCATGGTCAACATAACAATATGAGAATGTATAATTCTAAAAATACAGTTTACATTAAATTGCGCTGCAATCAAGAACAGTTTTTACATCGTGATGTAACAAAATATATAGCAGTAAGAAATGAGAAGTATTTTCTAAATGGTCACTGAAAGGCAATAATGTAGCACAACCCAATATAGCTTCCTGCTGTTGAACTTGTTACTTAGTAGTTCCCCTCCTCACCCAGGGCTTTCAGTGAGATTTACTGCTCTGGCTGTTCTTCTTCACTATCAGTTCGATTGTAAACTGGTTGATTTGTTTCGGAAATGCCATGTAATGACTTGTAGGTAGTTTCAAACATTGTACATTATTATTGCCTTTTCTTTTTCAAATGATATTCACAATACCATTTGACATTAAGGTAAGTGAAAACTCAAGTTGTTTAAAAATAGTTACTGTAGTTTGAAAATAAGTGTTATGATTTCTAGAAATTTTTGAGTTAAAAAGCATCCCCTTGCTTAAAAAAAGAATTCATATTGTAAATGCATATTATTTTTAATAAGCAAAATCTCATTGAAATGAATGAGACCTTTGTACCATCTTACCCAAAGCAATTTTGTGTAATAAGAAAAATTCCTTAGAGGTAGTCTGTTATGAAACTTAACATCAGCTCAGTAAATTGTTTCACTGTTCCGTCTGAAATGAAAATTTAAAAGAAGTGAATACAAATGAAGGCATAATGAATACAAAATGTGAATCTTCTGTTAATGACGAGTCATTTTTAAAAGGAGGAAAATGTAGTTATAGCTTCTCAGCAAGTCATTTATAAAATATACTGGATAGAATGCTTGAGGACTAAATTATTTGAAGCTGTTGTTAATGTTGCATTTATTTACAACCATAGAAATTTTAATAACTAAAGGAGAAACTGTATACTGGGTCACGTCACAATCCATACACTCTCTTCACATGTCATGTCTATCAGCACTGCTCCCCTACCCTGGCTCAGGTGGTACCCATTCCCAGTTGAAGTGATTCTCAAAGCAGCCACTCCTTTAAATCTGTGTGTACATTCGTTCCATTTCTCATGGTATTTCCTCTCATTATGTAACAGTTACATTTCTAACATCCTTCCAGCAGCTGGAAGGAATCGTTGAAAGGTCTCAGTTTGAGAACATTATTTCTCTCTGTGATGGGACTTTCTTTTTACTCATCTAGAGCTGTATTATGTTACATTATCATATATGAGTTTTTTTTGCAAGTTAGGAATGGTCATGAACTTTTAAATACTTTCTTCTTTCCAGGCTATAGAGTAGCTTTACAGTATATATACACTTCTAACAGTTATCACAGGACCAGAAACAGAATGGATGTTTGAAATTCACTTATCAATTAACTGCTGTAAATGAGTAGGTAATAAAAATGCTCTCATCTTTTGTCAGAACAAAGACGCTAATTTTCATCAAATAAGGCTATAATTTCTCCATGAAAAAAAATTTCTCCATTAATTTTCCAGTCCGACAAAAATCTTCAGATATACTTTGTTTTCATATGTATGATATGCATGCTACTGTGTTTATTTGCATGTACAGGTGATATCACTGATGTTCTTGCCTCCTATGCAAATGTTTGTGAATAAACAACTAATAAAATGCATAAATATAGTTCTAAACACGTTCAGGGACTATTGGAAGGAGATGAGGTATGGTGTGTTAAAACAAACATTGAATTATGGCATTCTGTTTTACATGAACAACAAAGAAAAGCATCATTTAAGAAGATCTCTGCTTCAAATGGGAGAGTGATATATGACTCATCTAGAAGATACATGAATGCTGAGAGTGAGATAACAGTGAAAATGGCTCATAAGACTACAAAATAATCCTTTGCCATGTAGGCAAAAGGTTATTGTGTAGTTCAAATGCTGATTTCCGTATCCCTCATGTCTGGTTGCAATTCTTGTTCTGAGAATCTCCTATCTGGATGTAGTGAAAACACAGCTCCTCAAATATCTCTTATCGGCCAATAAAGGAGCTTACAGGCAATTGCTGAGCAGGGGAGAGAATATGGTTTTAATTCCAGCCTGCAAAAGGAGTAGGAGTTAGAAGAGGAAGTAAGAACTGAGCCATGGCAGATTTCCAAGAGACATCAGGAAAGGAGCTAGAGCAAGAAAAGCTACAAAGTGCAAGTATCTCTGCGATGTGTGTGGGAGGAAACCAGATTAGCTTGGAAAGTTAAGAATAATAACTGCTCAGTTCTTGTGCTGGGAAGCTTGTTTAAATAGTATAATAAAGTCTAAATTATTTGTGTGATAACTGAGTTAAGAAGGAAGTTGAGAAACAAACACAGTTTCATAAATATAACTGTAACATTGCCACCTAAAGTTTATTATAGGACTCTCATTCCTGGCTTTAAAATTATGTAGAACACTCATGCTTAAAAGAAGTGGAGGAGAATGGACACAGAAATCTCCGACGTTTTCTACCTCAAAACAATGTTTGAGTTCTTTGTTGTTAAATATTAGATAAACAATAAATTTTGATAAGAATAAAGTAGTAAATAGAGAAAAAGCTGCCTTACTAATGGTGAATTAAGTGGACTTAAAGTTTGATGAAAAAGGTTTTATTCTACATTGCATGTAGATAAGACAGATTGATATTTTGAAATTTCCTACAAAACCACTATGTGCAATATTACCAGAGCCAGGATCAAAGACAAAAAATGTCAAAAATCCAATTTTTCACGCCACTCCACTTGTTTTCCTCACTGATTTCCCCCCACATTTCCACATTTGGCCAATAGGGATGTGCACTATTTCTGAACATGTTATTTAAGGCCATGTCCTTAATTTATTTTAACATACCATGCTAATACCATAGTTTTAAAAACTGTGCTTTTTTTTATCATTATTTATGTTACTTTACATTTTGTTTTACGGTTTTGCCATTGAAATATTTAAGACACACTTCAGTCAGAAATCTGGAAAATATTAAAAGTGTTATCGGTTTATTCTCTGTACTGCAAATAATAGCCCCGCAGATATTTTCTTTGTTTTTTCACATATGAATAATGTTTTACTACTTCATGTTTACTGAGTTATTGTGTTCATAACATCTATACATGACTCAATGCTTTTATTTGAAACTTAATTTATTGGCTTTTACAGCATTGTCAATCCTATTCAAATGCTTACTATTTCCTCTTAAATTTAAGCAAATATAAGTGTATATGGCTGTCTGCTTACATCTACAAGTCCTGGCATTTATGAATGTTAGTAGTTAGCAATGGATCAAAGATATTTTGGAAAAAAGTTAAGTAATTCCTGATATGTATGATGTGTTAAAACTGATAATAGAAATCAAGTACATTAGGCCTATATGCACAGATGTGTTTTCTTACTGTTGGTGTTTAATCTTTCTTATGATCATTTTCTGAGTAATTATGACATGAAACTACCGTCATGACATTTACACAGCATTAAAAGTTCTATTTAATCTTTAGACAGTTGGAAGTATACTGAGAGGTGTGAGCATAGAACATGCAAAAATTTCACGACTTTATTCACTTGAGTTGCACATCCATTTCAATTTGCATATGGGATACTGCAACAAGTATCTTTGTACAAGAAGAAGAAGAATGGCATTATGGTCAGCATGATGGTGCTATATTAAAACCATGCTATTTCCTCACTATCCACCACTTATTGAACTAGAGCTGGCTGTGCTATCAGACCTGACACAACCTGCATCAATATCTTAGATCTAAATATGTAGAGATAGTAAAGATACACTCCTTGTTGTCCTAGGAGTTCAAAAAAAAAAAAAAAAAAAAAAAAACCTGTGATTCCAGTCCCAGGCTTTGGCTGATAAACATTCCCTAGATAATTTATAACCTGGATTCTGAACTCCAAACTTGGGCTTTCCAAATATTGAAGGAAGGGTAATACATATTTTCACAGACAAATTTGATTCACAAGTCTACACACATGTTTGTACTTTTAAAACAAATCTGTGCAAACTGAGAATTTTTACTGTCTTGCAAGATTTCTTAAAAGAGCCAGTGTTCTTCTCATATTATATTTTTGTAATTAACAAGACAATGTCTTCTGTGAATTTACTGCTTGCTGTTATCTAGACTTGGCTTAAGTATATGTTTTCCATGCTCATTGTTGTAAGCTTCATCCAGTGTGCTGATATTTGTGGATAGATTCTTTGCATGATAATATCCAAAACATACTTTAGTTCCTTCCCAAATAATCTTTTGAACTTTCATGTTTTTGTCCTATTTACTCATTTCTCTTAAGGTTTGTGTCAAGACTGATTGGCTTCAAATGCCTGGTCTGTTCTCTTCAGCACTAAAAGCTAAATTATATTTTCCCCATAATTATTATGCTCTATTCACTTTGTTGTAGGGGAAAAAGCAGACTAATATACCTATATTTTCTTTGAACTCATGGATATCTTTTTTATAAATTACTCTATTTCTTTAGTTGCATAAATTCTAACCTTTTTGTACCTGCACACGTACACTTGACTGTCACAGATATTACAGCATAGTTTCACTAGAAATGTTCTTAAATTGTGTCTCCTCACTGTAGGTATGTTAGCAGTAACAATATCTTGCATGTCAGTTTGAGAACTGCTGCTGTAGATACATTTTACCTTACTTAAGAGATTGACTAGATACATGGAAAGCAATAACTTTCCTCTCACCCTGGCTTTGTTTATTTATATGTTAATTTGTAGTTTTAAAAATGGACTAGTTTGTTGTCAAGAGAATAGTTAATATTGAGAAGTTTTAGCTGAGGAGTATAATTAGGGTCCAAAGAACTAAGATGTTGTCACTTGCAATTCAGAAATGTTAAGTTCCATCAGTAATGGGAGCGGATTATGCAGGCAGATGGTAAAATGTCTGGATCATTTTGTTCATGTTCTTGAAAAAGCGTCTTGACTTTTGACAAAGATGTTACATGCAAAAATTCATCTCTTTTTAAGTTACTGGTTTTGTTCCTGGGTTAATTTGAATGTCAAGCTTTCTCCCACTCCCACAAACTCATGTGGATCTCTTGGTCCTGAACTGGATGAGTGGGTTTAGGATGTTGTGGGGATTTGTGGGGAAAGGGGTCTGGATAGAAGATGCAGGACCAGAGAGGCCAGTTTTACAAGTTTATCATAGAATCCCCAACCACATGCTATGTATGACACCCTAGCAACTATCCCATCCAACAACTGAACTCTCAGCCAAAAAGAATTCTTTCTTCCTCCCTCCCAGTGGTGATTCATTGGTACTTTGTTGTGGCCACAAGTAAAGTAGCTAATGTATTTGTTTGACAAGATTTGTTTTTTTTTGTTTTTTTTTTTTTTTTTTAAATAGAGGTATGGTATTTTTTTTTTTTTTTTTTTACAATTTATTTTTTTTTTTTTTTTTTTTTTTTTATTTTTATTAATTTATTCTTGTTACATCTCAATGTTTATCCCATCCCTTGTATCCTCCCATTCCTCCCCCCCCCCCCATTTCCCATTATTCCCCTCCCCTATGACTGTTCCTGAGGAGGATTACGTCCCCCTGTATATTCTCATAGGGTATCAAGTCTCTTCTTGGCTACTTGCTGTCCTTCCTCTGAGTGCCCCCAGTTTTGGGACTGGAGAGATGGCTCAGAGGTTAAGAGGTATGGTATTTTTTAAAGTTAATGTTTAATAGACAAATTATTGTGTACTCAAATATTTTACTAGTACAATATGATGTACTTTGCTCTGAAGTTTTGATTGAATAAATGGCTTGCCTAAAATGTCAAATATGTGGTTCATGATAAAAATGTGCCTCTGCTTAATGTTAATGGTAATTAAGCTGTAATGTAAAGAAGTTTTACATTCTTGTATTCATTTCTACATCAGTTTTCATTTCAACAGTCCTCACATCCTCATTAACATCCTGATAGTTCATCCTGACCTGATATTTTCCATAGAGAATCTTACCTCTGAGAAGTGCGGTCCTGTTGTTATGATTGCTGCAATTTTAGGTACTATATTAATAAACTTGCATGATATAATGTGATTATATAATACAATTTTTATAATCAGAAATTACATGTTATGAAAGATACATTTTAAATAACTGCCTGAAATATTAACTTTTATAGACACATATTTTCACAAACTACTAAGCAGAATCTTCTTTTCTTCAAAATAATTGAAATAACTTTCTTCCTTTCCAGATAACTCTCCATTAAGAAAGAGCAAAGCATAACATCTTTAAAAGCTAAATCTTAATTTAACCTTTCTGCTAATTTTACTGTTGTGAATTTTTGCAGACCATTTCACCAGGAAATAATACTGAACCAAGGGATACAATGTAATCAGATGTTAACTAAAGTAATTTAACATCACATAAAAATAAATACCAACTTAAACTTGAAGTGTTTCACCATTAAACAAAATAATAGAATACACCTTTTTATTGCATCAGCCACATTTTTTTTTATTTTACTGTTATTTATTTGTTTGTTTGTTTTCAGCCAGGGCTTCTCTATGTTGCCCTGGTTGCTCTAGAACTTGTGGTTTTGAACTCACAGAGATCTATCTGCTTTTGCATCCCTCCCAAGTTCGGGGAGCAGAGTACTGTGTCGCTACTGCAAGCTAGCATTAGCCACATTTCATGACGTTATCACTTTCATTGTATGCACTGTGTTCAGACAGGAATAGTATTATTTACTCTTTGCAAATTAACTATATACTTGAAGAGTTTAAATAATGAAATGAATATTGGGCCAGGCGTGGTGGCGCACGCCTTAAATTCCAGCACTCGGGAGGCAGAGGCAGGTGGATCGCTGTGAGTTTGAGGCTAGCCTGGTCTACAAAGTGAGTCCAGGACAGCCAAGGCTACACAAAGAAATCCTGTGTTGAAAAAACAAGCAAACAAAATACAAAAACAAACAAACAAAAAAAACCAAAAAAAACCCAAAAAAAAAGAAAAACAACAACAAAACCCCAAAAATGAATATTGATATTTTATTCAGAAATTCTAAACCTTAATGTTATTGCTACTGAATTTTATTTTCTTGTCTGTGTGAACATATTACCAATATAAAATTTAGAATGACTTGAAAGTCAGCATAATCTAAAATAATGCAAAAATTTGCAAAACAATGTAATTATGAATTCTAGTGATTTTAAAATAAACTTTGTTAAATTTTAATACTTCTGTGAATACATCCTTGTACACCTGTATTCAAATTGTGTTATGTCTCATAGATGACTTCAAGTTTAACATTTCTATACCTTTATCAGCTATTTGAAGCATTATTTTGTATGTTTTTGATACTTAATTGTTTTAAATAATAGCCCATCTATCAAAGTAAACATTACCCATACATTTTTGAGAATTCACACACACTGAAGACACACTTACTGTCATTTCATTTGAGAAATAGCAAGTATCTGACATGTGGGCTAACTTTGAGCTACATGTCTCTATCTCACACTAGAAATGATTGGCTCCTGGTAGTGATTTTAAGTTACTCCTTCCCTAACGGTTTCATCTCAAAAGTATTCATTCCTAAGTAATACTATTTGTTAGTTCTGATTTTCTGCCTTTTGTAATCTCACACTTGTAATTTCCTCTGAAACACATTATACTCAAAGCCTTTCTTTATCCATAGGTTGACACTTGCACTTGCTGCTTATTTATATTATTGTTATTTAGTATTATAAACTATAATTATATTTTTGTATAGTCATACGTCTTACAAGGACATATGTTTCAAACATTGTTTTTAGATTCTGTCAGTTAATTTTAAACTTTGTCATTAATATTGTTATAATTTATCTTTAGAGCTGTAATGCCGAGAATTCAGGTTTGAATATGCTTTGTTATTAATAAACAAATGTATTCTAATATGGTTGAACTAATCCTGTATCATCAGACTCTTTATCTTAGAGTTACTATATTTTAAATATCCTTTTTCACTAGTAAGAAATAGTGTCTGCACATTTGATTACATCCTTTACAGACTGTCTCTCTTGAAATTGTGAATAAGAAATGTTTAAACATTGTGGATAAAGAAAGTAAGTAATTTGAATTTAATAATATGGGTGTGGTGAGTCAATGAGATTTTCATCTTCTCTATCTGGTGGTAACATTATTTTAAGATGTAATTTATTGTCTGTTAATGTCATTTATGTATACAATATATTTCAAATATTATCTCCAAAATAGTAATTTTTATTTTGGTCAATACATGACTAACTGTAGCTTTCATTGCTGGAAAATTAATTTTCAATTGATAATTGTAATATTCATATGGACTTAACAGCAGAAACTATTTATCCAATTATATTAATTTGAAAAAAATCTTTCTGGAAAGAATAATCATAATGGCCTAAGTCCAATGTCTTATTTCAGTACTATTTGTCTTTCTGAAGGAGTTTTACTTGTCAATTGTGACTAGCCTGTACCATGGTGGGATCAAATGCAAACTGACCACCCATTAGTCACAATAGAAAGAGTACTACATACCATAGAGCTATAAAGATTTGTTGGCATAATGTTCTGGTGCACTGTACAATTTACTCTTGTTCACTCAAATGCTGATTTCTCTACCCCATTTTCTGGTTTCAATCAGGACATCACATTGTGATGTTTATTGTAAATATCTCCTCTCTCACGTTTGTGTAAACATGTCACCATTTGTTCACTGTGTTGCCAATAAAAACAAACTAGCCAATGCTGAACAATAGCAGCAAATAATGTGGGACATCCCAATACAGTAAGGGAAGGAGAAAGAGAAGGAAGGAGAGGATGGAGCCACAAGGAGAAGAACAAGGAAATATCAGTAAAAATGAACTGGTACTAGGAGATGATTTAAAAGCATGTATAAAGAGAGAAATCAGAAGGGGCCAGAAACTATAATAACATGGAGGCTTAGGATGCAATAATTATTGTGTAGCATTGCACTATAGGCTAATTAAACAGATCCTGGTCTCTTTGTGTGGTTATTTGGGCATAAATCTAGTTAAGAAGTAGCTGATGATTTCACTAAAATAATAATTCAATATTAAATATTAATAATCATTCAACAACATTCATAGAGTTTTGTTTTGGCATCACAGAAAAGTACTGATATCTCCCAAAATATCATGTTTTTTTGTATCCATATAATAATGAATATGAAAATAATTATAAAGTCACCAAAAGGATATTATATTATATTTTAATGTTAGAAGGGCTTACTAAACTCTAGGAACTTTGGATTATAAACTTCTTTCTTGTGGCTGCTCATTATATTCCAAGTATTTTTCAGTATTATATTTTCATTTATTTTTCATTCTATTATAGGGATTTTTTATAATCTTGATTTCTACTATGATTCACTTACTATTCAGCATGTTCAGCAGTATATTAAACATATTTGAGTCTATGTGTATTCTGTACATTAATTTTTTGCTTAGACCATTGTGATAATACAAAATACAAAGAATTATAACAACTTTCATGTATTTATTTTTTAATTATTTCTTATATAATTTTTATGTTTCAATTAATTAATTAATCAATTAATTAATTCACTTTATATCCTGGTCATAGCCCCTTCTCTCTGTACCTCCCAGTTGCTCACTTCCTCCCTTCTTCTCCCCTCTCCCCTCCCCTACTCCTCAGAAAAGGGGAGCCCCTTCCTTTCCACCTCAGCTCATCAAATAGTATCAGAGCAAAGTGTGTCCTTTTTAAGATATGCTTTATGTCTTAGTATAGCCTATCGGAGAAAATTGAATGCAATTCTGAAAATGTGTACTCTGCAGTGGTTGAATGAGATATCTGTAGATGCCTGTTAAGTCCATGTGCCTATGATATTATTTAAATCAATTTTTTCTATATTTGTTTAAGTGAATGTGAAAGGAGGATTGGCAGGAATATATCAATATAAACAGGAATAAGCAATGAGTAGTGGAAGAGATGAGAGACAAGGGGCATTGTTCAACCTAAACTAAAAATGTGTGACTATGCTATAAGGTAATCTGCTACTTTTAAAGCCAACCTTAAAGTAACAGAGAATAAATATTGATAGACTAGAAATAAGGGTGTTTTATGTTCAATTCTTATGCTATTTATTGTGAAATTATAAAATGGACTCTTGATGACCACTAAAGTACAAAATGAAAATATTACATCTTATGAGAAATTAGTCAGAGAATGAATGATTCTACTCTTCACGTAAGATTATATATAACCAAGGACTTCATAATGATTACTTTACATCTTCCTGAAACTGGAAATAAGTATTATGTTTTATGAAACTCATGAAAACTAGTTGACAGCTTTATGCTGTTCGTTATTAATTTTATGTGAAATCTATATTACTCTGCACAATAATAGGGAAAGAAGGTGTATCTAGGTGAAGTCTTCATGACTGCTTTGAAATCTCAGTTTTGTGATTTTAGGAAATAAAATCATTGAAGATAATTTTCCATAGGTCTCATTCATTATTGTCTTCTCAGCACCAGGAACAGTGCTGCAAACATTGTTGATTCCCCATGTTGGTTGACAATAATACTGCTCTATCTCAGCACTCAATCAGAAGGCCTATGTCCTGTGGATTAATTCAGCCCCATTACCTTCTTTCGACGAAACATCACATAGGGCCCATTTTACTTTATTTATGTTGAGAAACAATTGTGGTCTTGGTCATCAAAAATACAATATGATGAATACCGATCACAAGCATTACTGTGGAGAGAGTGTTCTAAATGAATACTATCACTGTAACACCATTTCTCTGTAGCCAATGGAATACTCCAGCATGCTATGTTAGAGTATCAAAATGTAGCTTTTGTTTTTATTATTTTTGTATCAAGTTGGGCATAATTATTTATCAAATATATTATCTCTGGACTATCTGGAACTATCTTTTAATTTGCAGTATTCATTTATATTCTTTATTCCTTTCTTTGTTTTTTTTTTTTTTGTTGTTGTTGTTAATAATACTCTATCTCATTATGTACCTAAGAATGTCCAGGAACTCATTATGTTACTTAGTATACCCTCATACTTACAGAACTCCACCACCTCTGCCTCCTGAATGGTGGAATTTAAGACATGCATCACTACTCTTAGATTTATTGATTCATTTTCTATTTTAAAACTTTGAACTGTTTTTGTTGCTTAATAAAATTGAATAAAACTTGGTAGCATATACTTTGGGTAGGAGGAAGACACCCAGAGGCCCAGCTAATCCCAAGCCAAGTGGATGATAGCCAGTACAACGTGCAAGTTTGTGGTGGAGAGGTGGGAGGGAAAGAGAAGCAAAATGAGTTGAGCAAAATGAAGAGAAGCAAAACTGGAGATGTAAGGATGGAAAGTAATAGATGGACCTGAGTAACCTGTATTGTCACATGAGGCCACAGTGAAAACCCGGCTCGTGATGATATTGAGGGCCATGTCTAGATCCATGGCCATGTAGCAGTTGGAGTCTGGGTCCCATGGAACATATTACCACCAAAGGCTAACAGATGTCCTTTACCTGATCTGTCTTCTAGAACTATGTAGATATCTAAAGGCTGAAAAGATATGGCCCTGCCCTTCACTGGCTGAAGTGATATGGCCCTGCACCTAACTTAGACAACACAGACAACACAGTAGAACTGACACTGGTGGCAGGGACACTAGTGAGTCATCCCTGAGGGTGTGAATGCACAAAAACTGGCTCTGACACTCAACTGCCATGTGGTAGGCTGGGCAAGGGACACACACACACACACACACACACACACACACACACACACACCTCGTAGCACATCCCCTTACAGGTTGTGTCATTGAGTGAGCTGCCCAGGATAGTACTGGAGAACCCCTCATGGTAGTAAGGGTGCAGCATAGTTAGCAGGATACCCCGTTAGCTGACACCCAGAACAAAATCCAGGGCTTTGATATGCCCCACTTCAATATCTACCTCATCTATGAACTGCTGGAGCACACGAAGGGGCTATTCCTGCACATTCCCAAGCTGCAGGATCTCTATAACACTGGGTAACAACAGGGTATTCAAGGGGAATCCAGGTGAGGATCTGGTATTAATAGTCTAGCAAGAGGCAGAGGCCTCAAACCAGACCAATGACTCATTGCAGAGAAGTGTGGACAGAAGGGTATACTGTGTGACACACTGTGACTTGTTGCAGGGTCCAAGATGAGATTTTTGTTGTGTTTCTTTTTGAGGGGAGGTTGCAAGAACGGAAGTTGGATATGAAGGACAGGGAGACGAATGAGATCAAGGTGTGTGATCTGAAATTCACAAAAATAAAAAGGTCTTAAAAACTCAAGTGAAACCCAATTATATAGTTTGGCCTATCTTGCTAAAATATAATATTCATGGTAAAACATAAGAAGACTGATCCTGTTGTATATAAGTATTTATTAATATACCTATATACAATTATATACATAACAATAACTAGTGAAAAAGTTTATGGATTTAAAACAGAGCACGAAGAGGTATACAGAAAGGTTTAGAGGGAGAAAAGATGAGGTAAAATGGCATAATTACATTATGATTTCAAAATAGAAAGAAAATGTAAAATAATTCTGAATTATATTATGTGCCAAAAATGTTCTCGAAGCAAAAAGCTTAGGTCTTGTTATTTGTTTTGTTAATACTGCAACTGTCACTACATATGCTTGTGCTCAGAGCAACTGTTTTGGCTACATAATATAAAAGTACGAACATTTTTCCACGTCTCAACCAAAACATGTCATTTCAACATAACATGAAGTGGGTTAACATGTGGAGAACACTATGATGTCACATTAACTATGACAATAGCAAGGGGAAACAATTGCCACAATAGAAAATATTCTATAGTGACTCTTACTTCAAGTACTCTTAAATTTTTGGGCAGCTTACCGTTGGGCAGATTTATTTCTTTTAATTGCAGGGTATTTTCAAAATGTATTATTATTTCATAATGTGGCGATGGTGATGAAGAGGATGATAGTGATGAGGGTTACAGTGATGATGATAATGGGATGATGATAATGTTAAATTATGATGGTGTGTCAGTGACATCATAGAGATGTGAAAAGTGACAGAAATAATGAAGAGGAGCAAGACGATGAGGATGACAGTGATGAGGATGGTTTTATTATTTCAGTGCATCCAGGAAAGTAACGGAATTGAAAACAGACTTCAGCATGAAGCAAATATAGCCCAGAGATATTTTTTCAAGCACATTTCAAAGAAGCATTCTCTGAACTGTGTAGTATTTTCATTTGAATTGCCATACCTGCCAATCATCCTAAACTGTTGAATGCTTTTTTTGGAAACATAACTTCTAAAAAAGTAAAAATAAATCTACAAAATACCTAGCACAATATATTAGTAGTGAGACTGAAAATAAGGTGATTTCATTCTTTTATTTTCATTGATATATTTTGGACATTATATTGATTATATGTGAAGATTTATTATTTTGACATCTAAAGATTAGTTCAATTATTTTCTCATCCTTGTTTACATTAAAAAATATCTGGGCTTTATCTATTAGCTAGATTTCTAGTAGCACTAACTACCATATTTAAGAACCAAATCAAAATATGTGAAATATATTAAACCCACATTTCTTAGAATATCTTATTTTTATGGGTTGTATCTTTTAATATCCTTCACTGTATCAGAGCACTGATGTTGGTTTGTTAAAGGCTCTACTGGCAATGATAAGACATTAAAGGTTGAATTAATTATTTCCAAAATACAGTATAATAAAAAGAAAAAAATTCTAGAATTCAAAACACAGTTATGCATTGACTTTAAATGCTTGTTAGTAGATTCTGCACAATTGAGAAAGAATTCCTTGTACTTGAAGATGACTTTAAAATGCCAGATCATGCCAAATAAATATGAAATGGAAATGATTTGGAAAATATCTCTGTCTTTGTCCACCACCCGCTCTCTAGGAGTATATATAATATTTTAAATAGTACAATAAGAAGTAGAAAATCTTGAGTACAAGCTGATTTGAAAAAAATTAAAGAAGTTCAAAACATGGAAAAGATTGCATTATTCACAGCATAGCTTTTTAACTTATGAAAAGACATGCAATGTAGAAATAGCAACAGAATCCTTTTGAACGTGTCACACATATTTTCCTTTTTCTTGTTTTAATTAAATATTTTTACATATACATTTGCATTACTACACACATATACAATAAACTACCTATAGTAAGAAGAACCAGGAAATTTTATGTGTGTGTGTCTGTGTGTCTGTGTGTGTGTGTGTGTATGTGTGTGTGTGTGTTACATTTATCATGTTTTGGCTTTTTGTATTTGGAAGCATTGAATAAAACATCTTTATTCTCTTGGTGAATCTAAAATTCTGAATATAAATCAATGTCTATCAATCTCATCATTATCAATCTCAAACATCTATCTAGACCTAAAAATATCTTAACCTCTAAACAACTAAGTTTAATTGTAAAACTAGACTATCTGCTCTTCAATCCCATCACAGACATGAGAAGGAATAAAATTAATTACTTGAGTATACAGGGAGTGCACGTTAGTAGCTTCCCAAATGAGATGATGAAAGAGACACATTGCTGCCTGAACACTCACCCAAAATTCAAAATTATCTATAATGTTGGAGCATGTTCTTCAGGCCCGATATATCTGACAGACATATTTGGAGGCAGAAACTATTGAGAACTTGCTTACCCTGTCTTGGCAGAGTTTGGATGTTAATTCTGCCTGCATCCAAGCTTGTCCATTTTTAGGCAGAATTCCGTCAGTGGTAGAAATGAGGACTTTTGCCAGATTTGAAGCTATCTCCATTAGGAGGTATAGATGCTTATTATCTTCTTTGAGGTAGGCAGGGTGTTTCCTGGAGTTAACCAGTCTCATTGTCAATGTATCTGTGAAATAATAAAAACATTTTTAAATGCCATATTCTGTATGTCTCTGAGATTTTTGAAGACCTTATCTATTTTACCTTATCTTTCTATATAATAATATCTATCTGTTACACCTAGGTTGTATATTCTTGTGATAAAAATAGACTAGTAATTGATATGACCATGATTTGATCAACTAACAATTAACATGTATAATGTATTTATGTGAAACAGCCTCTAATGACACTTTAAAAGGATTGGAAGTAAACATTGTATTATAATTGAGTTGTATGGGAAGAGTACTGCATATTAATTACAAATATATATATATATATATATAAAATGTGTCTAAGGAGTAATCTTAAATTTGAATTCTATACCAATGTATCAAAAATTAAATTGATTTTGCATCTGTATACAAAGTTCTATACCAATGAATTAAAAATAACCTTGTGATTAATAATTAAGGCATTAATTGGAGAGTAGATTCATTAATGTACTTTTTTTCAAACCCTATCTAAGAATGGAAGATAAAGGAAAAGAGAGACATCCTGAGTCCATCCTTATTTTCTCTCTAAATAAGACCAATAATAACTTATAACCAACTCCCAATGAAATTTAACATCTCTTACCCAAGAAAGCAAGCCAAAAACTATCCCACCCCCATTAAGTGAAATAGGGCCTCATTCTCTTAAGGTTTTCCCCCTCTGATTTGTACCAAATAATACCTTTGTATGAACCCAAATAATATTGGAGAAAATGGTTAAATAAGCTAGGAATAGCATTTTTTATTCAGTTTCTAAATGTTGAGAGATTCCAGTCTTAATTAGAGTCCTGTGTAGGACACTCTGAAATGCTGGACCAAGTGGGATTGGAAGCTTTCATCAAAGCTGTCCTGGGAGCTGTTGTGTTCTAATGAGGAAAAGCAACTTAAGTACTTGGTGCTGGAACATGAGAGATGCAAGATGTCAGTGTCCAGCATGATGAGAGCAATGACTCCTGTCACCTCTGATCCAGTGTCAGTGTCTTGTTCTTTTGTTCTGAAAACATATAACTTCTCACAAGCTTTATACAGTCTTAATATTATAAATGTATAAGGCATGTGTGATGTACAGAACAATTAAGGCTGGTTCTCTCAAATTTGTATGATTAAAAAAAAGACATCTGTAAATCATCATTCATACCATACTAAGAATGGCATCTAATAATAATTCACAGGGATTCTGTAGCGAACAAGAAGCATTGTCTATGCCTCGACATTCATGTCTCAGCCAGTCTCAGAGCTTTTCCCATGTAGTGGGATTATCACTATAAGTTACCTGCTTGTTTTTCAGTTTGAATTCTTTACATCCTGAATTTTATCTCCCTCCCTCATCCTCTCCCAATCCCCCTACCCTTCCTCATCTTTTGTCCCTCCTTCCCCTAGTCCTAAGAAAGGGGAGCCCTCCTCCCCTAGCATCTGACCTATACCTATCAATTCTCTTTGTCCTACTTGTATCCTTTTCCTCTGTGGCCTGGCATAGCTGCCCTGCCAGGAGGAAGTGATCAAAGTTGGGCCAGAGCATTGCTGGGCCCCCATGACTACTTCATGTCAGAAGTAGTCCCTACTTTCCATATGAGGGACCCACAAGGAGACTATGCTGCATACCTACTATACCTGAGTAGAGGATATGGGTCCACAAATGGTCCTTGGTTGGTGCATCAGTCTTGATGTTGTAGTGTAGTCATATGATAGTATACATAACTTTCCCCAAAAATTCCACCAAGGAACTCCTACAGCTGTTAAACACCTTCATTAAAGCCACATATATTTTCAATCTGGAAAAACAAAGTAAAGAAATGGATTAACAAAAGTTAATTCAGTTTTTCAATTTTTTCACTTTCAAACTTTAAATATGTATTCTTTGATAATTTCACACAGATATGTGAAGTAATTTGACTGCATCCACCCCAATTTTTCCTTTTGGTTTCCTTCAGTCCTGATGCACCAGTTCTCTCTCCCAAAACCTTTTTGTTTACTCATGTGTGTTCTTGAGTTTGTGTGTGTGTGTATGTGTGTATGAGAGATAAAGAGAGGAGGAGAAGGAGAGAAAAGTGGGAGAGAGAAAGAGAGAGACAGATACAATGGAAAGATAGAGAGACAAAGACAGACACACACAGAGAGACAAGGATGGAGATGAAGGGAGAGAGAGCAAGCATTTTTGTGGGATTTATTTAGGGTTAATAGTAAGAACAAGGTGGGGTTTATTTACTGGAGATGGACAAGGGTCATATATTCTCAGCACTTTGACTCATTTGGGTCTCAACATTAACATTACCAACAGCCAAGGACAGTTACTCTAACCAAGGCTAAGACATCAGTAGTCTATGGGAATAAATATACATTATTAGTAGGCAGTTTATAAAAATACTCTTACAACAAAGCAACAGTGTAGGTCTCACTCTAGAAGGACACCACCCTCAGCCATTAGCCTTTGAATATGTTATAGTTTTAAGCATGTATGACTTCCTGTAGTTCAGTGTTAAATCCAATCATAAATAGGTTGTGTTCACTCATTGAATTTTCATTGTTTAAGTAGAATTATAGTTGAGGAATAACAAAAACAAACAAACAAACAAACAAACAAACAAACAAAACCTCTAAACTACTTTGTCATTTCTTGAAGTTAATTTTATTTCCTTCCATTCTGAGTTCTCAATTTTCAGTGTGAGTCTTAGATATTAAACAGAATTAAAATGGTATTTTCTCAAATGTTCAGTTCCTTGGTACTGTGGACAGAAAGATGAAAGTGTCTTCTAAAAATAGAGATAGATAAAACTGCTGCTGAAAGAATGTATGGTTTTGTTTGATTTGAGGTAGAACTGTATAAAAGTTAAGGAAAAGTATGAATATATTTTTCTGGGTAGTATGTGAATTTATGGTGTGTGTATATGTGTGTATTTCTTTTTTAAATTAACTACCTTTTATATTAAAAAATATTTGTTTATTCATTTTACATCCTGGGTCTTATCCTCTACCTCCTCTCCTCCCTGTCCAACCTTCCCATCCTTACCCCCCATTTCCTTCCCCTACATCTCATAAAAGGGGACCCCATTTCTTCCACCAAACAACATGAGCACATCAAGTCACATCAGGACTGAGCACCTCCTTTTCTTTTGTGGCCTGGCAATGCACTCCCCCAAGGGGAAACTGATCAAATGGCAAGAACAGAGTTCATGTAAGAGACAGTTCCACTCCCATTACTAGTGGACTGACATGAAGTCCAAGCTGTCCATCGGCACATCTAAGGATGGGGCCTAGGTCCAGTCCATGCATGGTCCTTGATTGATGCTTCAGTCTTCACAAGTTCCTATGGGCCCTGGTTAGTTGCCTCTGTTGGTCTTCTAGTGGAGTTCTTGTCCCAAGTCCATAAATCCTTGCCCCTGCTTTTAAACAAGACTAGCTACACTTCACCCAGTGTCTATGTGTCTCAGCATCTGTTGATCCGCTCCTAGGTGAAGGCTCTCAAAAGACAGCTATGCTAGGCTCCTGTCTGCAAGCGCAGCAGAGTTTCCTTGATAGTAGCAGAAGTTGGCTCTCTCTATGTAGTAGGTCTGAGGATGGGCCAGGAATTATTTGGACATTTTCCCAATCTCTCCTTTATGTTCATTCTTGCAAGGTTAATTTTAGTCAAAGATTTTGTGGATGGCTTGATATTACTGTCCTTTCACTAGGAGTCCTGTCTACTTAGAGGTTGTCCTCTTCAGTCTCAGAGTAACCCCCATCTTGTCCCAGAAGCCTACCCTGTCATAGGTCACAGAGATGTCTCCCGTCCTACATTTAACTTCTCTCTGCAGGCCCTCTGTCCTCCCATCACTGCTCTCCTTAGGCTTAATCTCCACCCTCGTTTCTGTCTGTTCACCCTCTCCTAACTTGCTCCCTATCTTCAACCATTTCACCTGGCTATTCTATTTCTCCTTCTGAGTGAGAGATAAACATCTGCCCTTGGGTGCTCCTTGTCACTTATCTTCTTTGTGTCTAGGAATTATTATAGGTTTATCCTGTATTATATGACAAAAATTGGCTTGTAAGCGAGTACATACCATACATGTCTTTTTGGGATTATTGTTTTTAGTTCCATCCATTTACCTGCAAATTTCAAGATTTATTTGTTTTAACTAGTAAGCCACAGTGTAAATGTACCACATTTACTTTATCCATTCTTTTGTTGAGGAACATCTGGGTTGTTTCCAGTTTCTGGCTATTACAAATAAAGCTGCTATGAACATAGCTGAGCAACTGTCCTTGTGGTAGAACGAAGTATCTTTTGGGTGTATGACCAGGAGTGGTATAGCTGGGTTATGGGGTAGAGCAAGTGCCAATTTTCTGAGAAAGCGCAAGATTGATTTCGAAAGTGGTTGTACAAGTGTGAACTCCCACCAGCAATCGAGCAATGATCCCCTTTCTCCACATTCTCATCAGTATTTGCTGTCACTAGGGTTTTTGAACTTAGCCTTTTTGCTGCTTTTAAGAATCTCAGGGTCATCTTGGTTTGCCTTTTCCTAATGACTAAGGACATTGTGCATTTCTTTAAGTGATTTCCAGCCATTATAGAGTGCTCTGACAAGAATTCTCTGTTTAGCACTGAAACCCCACTTTTTAAATGGGTTTTTATTTGTTTTGGGGAGTTTTTGTTTGTTTGTTTGTTTGTTTGTTTTGGTTTTTTGATGTGTCATTGCTTGAGTTCTTTACATATTTTGGATATTTGCCTTGTGTTGGATGTAAGGTTCATGAAGATCTTTTCCCAATCTGTAGGCTGCTATTTCGTTCTGTTGGCAGTGTCCTTTGACTTACAGAAGCTTTTCAGTTTCCAGAGATCCAATTTATAAATTGTTGATGTTAGAACCTGAGCTGTTGGTGTTCTGTTCAGTAAGCTGTCTCCTTTGTCAATGAGTTCAAGGATGCTCTGCATATTCTATTCTAATAGATTTAGTATTTCTGTGTTTATGATGAGGTCTTTTATCCACTTGGACTTGAGTGTTTTACAGGGTGATAAATATAGATCAATTTGCATTTTTCTACATGTAGACATCCAGGTAGACCAGCACCATTTGTTGAAGATGCTTTCTTTTTTCTGTTGCATGGTTTTAGGTTCTTTATCAAAAATCAAGTGTCCATAGGTGTGTGAGTTTATTTCTAGTTCATTAATCAAGTATTTCTATGCCAGTACCATGCAGTGTTTTTTTTTTTTTTTTTTCTTGTTTGCTTACTGCTATCATTCTGTAGTGCAGCTTGAAATTAGGGATGGAGATACTTCCAGAAGTTCTTTTATTGTAAAATATTATTTTAGGTATTCTGTTTTTTGTTTTTGTTGTTTTCTATATGAAATTTAGTATTGTTTGTTAAGGACTGTGAAGAATAATGCTGGTATTTTGATGGGATTGCATTGTTTCTGTATATTTCTTTTGGTAAGAGGGCTATTTTTACCATGTTAATCCTACCAATCCGTAAGTTTGGGAGATTTTTTTCATCTTCTGACAACTTCTTTATATAGGAGGGCTATTGATTTTTTTTAAGTTAATTTTTTATCCAGTCACTTTGTTGGAGGTCTTTATCAGCTGTATGAGTTCTCTGGTATAATTTTTGGGCTTATATATACTGTCATATCATCTGCAAATAATGATACTTGGATTTCTTCCTTTCCAATATTTATCCCCTTGATCTCATTTAGTTGTCTAGTTGATGTAGATGGGAAGTCAAGTACTATATTGAAGAGATATGGAAAGCGTGGACAGCTTTGTCTTGTTCTTGATTCTAGTGGAACTGCGTTAAATTTCTCTCCATTGAATTTGATGTTGGCGACAGGCTTTCTCTGTGTTGGCTTTACTGTATTGTATTGTGCCTTTTATCCCCAATCTTTCCAATACTTTTAATATGAAGGAGTGTTGGATTTTTCAAATTTTTTTTTGCATCTAGTGAGGTGATGCTTATATTTCAAAAATCCAATAATTTTAAAAGAAAAAAAATCAAGAAATACAAGCAGGTAGCAATACACATATTATGTATCTAATTTCCAAGTTTAGAGAAATACTTAACTTTTGGCAGCATTTATTATAGTCTGAAATCCATAATTCATGAAGATTTTATGGACATGGAGTTTATTTTGGCATTGCAAGAAATTATACACTTTAAAATTTAAGTTGTAACAAAATAATTTTAAAATACATTTTTTTTCATCTTGGTAGGATTTTCATAACGTCATCCTACCTGCTTTGATTATATACTCCCCTTCCCCATTCTTCTTGATTCTATGCCTTTCTTTTTGCACCCACACAGCTTTGTACTCTTTTTACTTTTTAATCCCTGCAAGTATAGCTTTTGTTGTCCATGTCCTCTTGTATATGTGTCGTTCCCTAAAATATAGTTGCCCATCATAGGCCCCTTAAGGAAAATTGACTCCCCAAATCTCCCAAAACCTATCCATTGTCAATACATCCTTAAATGGGGTTGAAGATTTGTGCTTGCATCTTCTCTATATGTTGAGAATCTATGGCTTGTGCTTATACAGGTTTTGTGGATATTACCTGAGCTTAGGTAAAGTTCTATATGCAACTTTCTTGTTTGGTACAAAAAACACTCTAGTTTTTATAGTCCTTGGCTCTACATGCTACCTTTTCTTGTATAATAATCCCTGAACCTGGGGTGGGAGAATGCTTTCTGTTTGGTCAGTGTATGCTCTATAACTTAAAAGACATTAATGTTTCTAGCCTCTTGCAAATATAACAGTGGTACCATCATTCATGTATTGCAGTCAGGTAGATTAATTACATCAGTGATAAATTTGATCAGTACATAGCAATTATCTTGGAGATTAAGATCACTCAGAAGAAAATTTGTCTTAAGTGAAAAAATACTATTTAATATCTGCGAAGTAATACTTTTTATACTTTAATGTGGCCAACATAACCTTTGAAGTTAGTATTATTTAAACCTTAAACATAGCTGTATTGAAAATGTTCCAGTATTGAAAAGCTACATCCTGAACCAGCAGTAAGATGTCTGCACGTAGAAAAAATGGGAGGTGGGGGCACCATGAAGGAAGGGGACCTCTTTAATACACTGGTTGCCTAAGGTGAAGGACTTTATACCACCATATTCCTTTACCATGTTGTTATAGCTCACCAGTGCCCAAAGACAAATGACCAGATCATGGGCTGAAATTCAGAGCCAATGTAAATCCTTCTTCCTTTAATTTGTTCTCCTGGGTTATTTGACAGAGGGAAAGAAAGCTAACACAGTGATTAATTCATTTGCTTCTTGGTGACCTGACAAAAACAATTTAAGCATGGGAGTGTTTATTTTTGGTTCAGAGTTTGAGGTTTTTAGTTCATCACAGTGGATAAAATCATGGTGGTAAGAACGTGAGATACACGTATTCACTGTCAAGGAGCTGAAGAGATACTTGTTGATGCTTAATTTGCTTTCTCCAAATTACTCCATACAGTGCATCAAGCAATGGAGTGGAGCTGTCCACATTAAGGATGATCTTCGCACTTCACCTAAGTGAGTGTAAGACCTTTCTCTCAGAGATACTTAGAAGTTGGTAATATAGCTACACTATAAAGCTGATATCAAAAGCTTGCCATCTCTATACCATCTACTCTCAACTGGATACAAGCATATCATTTGCAATTGTAGTAATAACGATTACTTAAGAAGAAATTCTTATTCAGTAGAGGCATTCTACACTCTGTGGTTCACCATCTGTAAGAAAATGACTCTGCGGCTGGTAGTCAGCAGGTCACAAATCGTATGTGATAGCCACATGCTGTAAATTCTCCAAATTAACATCTATAACATAGTCAGAATGGTACCCCAACCTTTCAAAAGACAGCAAAACAGAAATATTTACATGAAAAAGAAGATTCCATGACATACATTGCACCAAGCAAGGTTTGTTATTAAATTTTTCTATAATTACCGTTTAAATTATAATGTTGATCACATGGTAAATTCTCCATAATTTATTTTATGAATGACTAAGAGGGATGTAATTTTACATATGAGATGGTAAGTCATGTCCTATGTAATTTTTGTATATCCTCATTCTTTTTTTCTTTTAAATTAAGCCACAACTTTTCCGTTTTATTCATCCCCAAGATCGCACACTTATAGAAACATCACAATATAAAATAGTCAATATTTTTAAAAGTCCTACAGTATTTTGTATTTCAAATACCTAAAACATTCATCTCTTTTAAGCAACCAATCTCTTTTAAAGTCTAAAGCGGCTCAACTGTGGGCTCCTGTAAAAATAAAAAATGAAATGCATTTTTATATCAAGAGGGAAGAATCAGGGCATAGTCACAATAAAATAAGAGTAAAACCAAACTCAAAAAGAGTAAATAATAAATAATGCACTGTCCAGTTTTTGGGATGCACTCAGGATCTTCAGGGCTCCTCCAAGGGGCTCAGGCCATTTCTCTGGTTATTCCCTCAGTAACTCACACAGCTTGCCTTCTAGGATTAGATTGGCTCTACTCCACTGCTGCTGCTTTTGGAGATCATCCATGGTTCTGGCATCCCCAAAATACTGGGGTCTTCTGCTGCAGCACAGCTGCACTTTAAATAATGTCTTCTCATAATTTCTGTTCATGGTCTCAAGTCCTCTCTATGCCCCTTTCAATCCTGGGCAGTCAATTGCCACTGAGGCTGCCCTCTCACCAATGGCCTTTCCTGGCCTCTCCGAATGTCAAGCCTTAGATGTTGTCCATGATGCCTTCATGCCTTCAAAGCCAGTACCTCTTGAGTGACTCTTATACTACCAAGTTAGGCTGTAAGTGTGAGGGAAAATATACAATCTGAGTTGCTTCTGGAACACACATTCTGTTTTGCTGACTGTGGGGAATCACTTCCTAGAGTTTACCTCAATGATGCCTCTCTCTCTGTCTCTCACTCTCTCTGTCTCTCTCTGACTCTGTCTCTGTATTTCTCTCATCTCTCTCTCTCTCTCTCTCTCTCTCTCTCTCTCTCTCTCTCTCTCTCTCTCTCTCTCTCTCTCTCTGTCCCTGGTCTAGTTTTGTTTTAATTTTTTATTTTTAATTTGTCACTTTCCATGCTAATCATAGCCACCTCCCTCATCACTTCCCCATGCCCCCCTTCTTCCCTCATACCCTCTCCCTCCGTCCCCTAGTTCTCAGAAGCCCTAAAAATCAAACCCATGGTTCATAAATGTTTTGAAATTCAAAGATTGGATTCTGTTAATCAGACATTCAAAAAGAAGGGTGTTAAAAATAAGATTAAACTAGAAACAAATGGGTGTCCTGAGTGAAATTTGGAATAATATGGAAAAAACCTAAGTAAATTACACTCTGAAGAACCTAAGTAAACAAGTGGACCTGAGAGCTTTTAACTGACCCAGGTGGAAACTGAGCAGTACAAAATGAGTATATTTATTAGTATTGGGCAAAAACCTGGACGTACATTCTACTTGTAGACAGATTTCTAACGTTTTATATTACATAACACACTTTTAGAGAACATTGTGTACGTTGTGTGATATGGAGGCTCAAACTGAGATGTGTGGGATGTGTGAGTTCAACATTTATCTTTATTTTCATACCTGTACTGCACCTTCACCCTGTGCATAGCTAATAAGTCACTCTGAGTCATGATGAAAAGTGTCAGGAATATCAAGAAAACATATTTTCAGTTCTGGCTTCTTTGCTAATGGGTTGTGTGACCTTGAGCCACCCACAGGTAAGTCAAAATTTTAAATTAAATAGGAAAGGTTTTATAAACTCACAGGTCTCAACAAAATGAGTCTGTGTGGGTCTTGAAAAATAGTGAAGTAATGTTTCCTAATCTTTTATATTTAATGGCACTCATGTCATCCCGCGAAGATTTACTGAAAACCATAATGAGTCCAAAATACATCAGGATATATCCCTGTGTTCAGGTTTAACAGGTTCAGCATCTCACCCTGAACAGTCTTAAAACTGGAAAAAGCCTGAAGAAAATTCACTAATGAATGTGAAACTGCATGGAGGGCACACGAAGGAGTGCGGGTTGCACTTCTGTCTGTGGTTTTATTAAGGTATAAATCTTCCGTTATTTTGCCAGCTAAAGGACAGATGGCTGCCTTAAAATGGAATCTGGATGCAGCATCCACACACCGAATGTCATTATACACAGCAGCAGCTGTGTTTAGCATATCCTTCATTTGCATTCTAGTTCAGAGCAAAGACAGAAAATCATAGCCTGTCTATTATCACCAGGCACTGTGTCCAAACAGTAAACACAGAAGGGGTTTCTAAGGAGCTGAAATGTAAGGGGGCTGCTGCCTCAGAAAAATCCAAAGCTGAGAGAGTGACCGATCCTGTACCTGTGGAGCGTGCATTGTCAAATTTACCCAGGAACTACTAAATCAAGGACAGGGAAACATAAAAAAAAAAAAAAAGTACAAGAGCTTTGAATATACTGAAAGAGCACTATCAAAAGAGAGACTAAAGGTGAAGATGCAGGCTCTGTGGAGAAAGCTCCAGCTCCTTTCAACATCTCTGGTAATTCACAGCTGTTGCTTTGGAGCTAGTTAAATGCTGTATCAATCAGGTTGGTCTGCCCTGAGTGAGATGGACTCATGAAAGTCAGTTTCTTCATAATCCCAAAAACTATACAACCAAATTCAAAAGCAGGGTGTATTAGATTTCGGGGATGATCAGTTCCTTTTGTCTCTTTAAATTGCAATAATCTAACATTCCTCTCCCAATGTAAGGGAGATAGTGTGTGTGTGTGTGTGTGTGTGTGTGTGTGTGTGTGTGTGTGTGTGTGTGCCTGTGTTGATTGAGAGATTAGATAGGTACGTTGGTAAATAGGTAGATAGATAGATAGATAGATAGATAGATAGATAGATAGACAGATAGATGATGGACTGACAGACAGATGGATCGATAGATGGGTAGACAGACAGATAGACAGAAATGGAATGTGTGTTCTCTGCTTTCCCCTTTTAAATCCACACTAATCCCATGGTGGGAAGACACTCTATAAGAATATCTTAGGTTCAAGACCTACACAGACTCCTGCAGACACTGGCTCTAAATAGAAACACAAATACAATGGATAGATGGACTAAGAAGGAATCTCTGCATAGATATCCCCAAATGGTATCTGTGACATTCTTAGCATTGGGCTTTGTAGAAGCTAGTGATTTGTTAGTGTAGTCTAAAAGATTTTGCCTGTTAGCCCATCTATCCATTTTGCTATAGCCCATCTACTCAATGTACCTTAAAAAATACCTCAGTCACAGTCACAGGGGAGGGGAGTAAGTGGGAAATGGGAGGGAGGAAAGAATGGGAGGACACAAGGGATGGGATAACCATTGAGATGTAATATCAATAAATTAATAAAATATATTAAAAATAAAAAAGAAAGAGCTAAAAAAACCCACAAATGCACATATAATATCTTCAGTACACACCTTTTCATGATGAAAATCTATCATAGCAACCTCCAAAAATAATAGTGTAATATGAAAGACTGTACATTTTGATAACTCTACTCTATTTGTAGTTTTCCTTCATTGTATTGTCAGTTGTTTGGCAAAGACTAACACGGCTCAGTATCTAGTCACAGATGTCATCGACAAACCGGTCTGCCATCAGGTTAGTTTTTGTACACTCAGATTGGTATTTTACTTATAAAGTGGAGCTGTTGGCAAGGTTATGTACACTCTGGATCACTGAACACATTGAGTCCATCACTGAAGGACTTGAAATAGAGAGAAAGAATATTTTATACTCTTGTTTCTTGAGACTTTCAGAGAGTAGATGTTATATCAAAATTACGTTTGAATAGATGACAATATTGCTACTAAAATAGTTCCTGACCAACATGTACATTCAGCAATGAAAAATAGTATCTTTTGAAATTAAATATCTATCAAAACAGAGAGAACCACTTTCCTTTAAATGTAAAACTTTTGAACAGAAATGTCTGAAACTTTATAGTAATATTTCCATTCTTTCCAAACTCAGAAAATGTTTCCTCTGGAAGAACATTTCAAATTATGCATATTCTCATCAGCAATCATAATAAATATTTATGGGATTAAAATTTATTTATATGTGAAATAATGAAGAAAGTTTTATTATGGTATGGATTAAGTGAATGATAACTAGTAGAAAGTTATGGGTGCTATGACTGTAAAAATAATCCCATTAAATTAATTTTATATAGAAATTTAATTTATAAATGAGTAAATGAGGGATTATTAAAAATGAGAAGTTAAGAAGCCAAAAAGATCATATCAGAACCCAGGAGATGTGATTGCAATTCTTAAAGGTTGAATTGTTGTGACTGGCCATTTTCAAGGTTATACATGCCACTCCAGCAAGACTTTCAACATGAAAGGGCTTTAATGAATTTACTAAACTAGGCCTTTAGAGGTTATTAATTCCTCAAACACACCAAAAACATATTTTTTATGGAAAAAGATGTGGCGCCTGGGGCTTTTGCTCAGTTGTTAGACTGCCTGGCATGTGTGCAGTCCAAAGTTAAAGAAATCCCTAGAAATGCACACTCCAGGCTTGCTTGTGCACATCAGTTACTCCAGCACTTCTGAAATGTAGGCAGGAGGATCAGAAGTTAAAGTCATGTTTGGCACATAGGGAGTTCAAAATCAGCTTGGGCTACATGGGATTCTGTATCAAAATAATTAAAAAAGAACATTACTAATTAATACTTTGACATACAAAAATGTTAAGTTTCGAGGGGAACTAAATCTCTTTTTACTGTACCAGTAAATCTTTTATTTTTTCCTTTCTATTGAAGTTTGTGAGTTAACAGTGACTATCCATTCTAGAGATAATACTGTGATGTTTCTTTTAGCTTCTCCCTGAGTAGGAAGATTTAAGTGGCTCAGAATGATAGTCATGTGATTGCTACACTCATCTTCTTAATTTTATACAGTGCTCATCTTCCACATTGCTTAACATATTGTCTTTGAACATATCATATTTTATTAGCTTATTTTTATTTATAATGATAATCACATACTATCTTTATCAGATCCCTACATTTCTTAGCCATACATAGGTTCAAAAAATTCTTGTCTGTTATTAGTTACATTCATTTTAGTTTATTTATTTTAGTTAGTATTTCAATCAGAGATGAATGACATATTATATGAGAACTAGAACCTCTATATATGCAAAAATGAGCACAAAATGTGTTGCTAAAGTTGTTACTATTTCTTAGCATAAGTATACTACTATTGTTTACAAAGCTATAAACTACAGTTCTGCTTTGATAATAGTTTAAACTATCAAAATATGTACATGTATTATTGACCAGACAGATTAGGATTCTAAACTAATAATGAAAACTGACATCCAGCAAACTAAAGACATGTGAACTGAAATAATTGTTCATATTTGTGTTTTAGTTACTCTACTTAAAGTGTCATTGAGTAGGTTAAAGAATCTAGATGCTGGGGTAAATTTTGGTATTGTAGACTCGTGCATGAGACTGTTCCCCTTATGAAGAACTCATGCTAAGTGGGATAGAACTTGAGATAGATAGAAACTGTTACATTCTGGGGCATGGAAAGTGGCTCTGGTAGTAATGCACCTGCCTTGCAAGCATAAGATTGAAGCCAAGATAACAGGCACCCATGTAAAAAGCCAGGAATAATGGAATAATCTTAGTCCTGGGGGAATGTTGCAGAGGCACATGGATCCCTGAATATGCATGGCTAGGAGTCTAGCCAAATCAATGACATCCAAAAATAAAAATGGAAAATGACCAGGAAATCATCTAATGTCAATCTCCGGACTTCACAATCAAAATCACTTACATATACATGCATATATACCTACGCTAACAAAAATCATACACTGCACACTTAGCACAACACATAAACCCTCCATACATGCTTGCATCAAAAATACAAAGTAATACATGAAAAAAATGACTGAGTTCTGATGCTGATTTATAATTGGATCAACTCAATTACTTATCAGTTAGATGAGCTGTTTTTACTATGTTGAGACTTAGCTAAATAATTTGATGTTAAAGCACAAGAAAATAGTAATTATGTCTAACATGAGAACTTTGTAATGTGAGATAATGGTAAAGTTCCAGATTATTATTTTCTTTTTTATGAAAAATTCACAACCTATTCAGTGAAAACACCACTGCAAAACAAGCCTCCTTGTCATACTCAAAAAGAAGAAACATTATTAATTCTCTCCATCAGTTCTGAAGACAACGGCTTTAGTCTGAGCATCTGTTGAAATCACATATACCTCCATCGTAGTGGGGTGATGGCCTGATAAGTGCAGTTTCAACAGAAATCATCATAGTCTGAATCTGCCATTAAAATATTTAATGCATCCATCACCAGAGTTCAACGGCATGTGGCAATGTGAATTTGGTTTTCTTCTCCCATCATCAGATGGTTGACTAGGGACCTGGTTTTTGTACCCAGTGTCCACAACATACAGTACTGTATTCCTGTCAATACCTTAGCAAAAGTCAGTATTCAAAAATACAAACCTCAGTTTCTATTGAACGCCTGAATCTTTTTATGGACAGTAAATAAAAATGTAGGTTAGCCTTTTCTATTACAGACTGTCTGTACACCAAAAAAGAATGTGTTTGGGGCAGTGTAGAAACTTGATCTTATTCATTAGTATGGTTACAATAGACTTACAGATTGTAATATATTAAATGTGTTATCAAACCGTTGCTGTTATAAATTTATAAATGAAGCCCAGGAAGCCTCAGTTTTTCAAGGGGAAACTTCAGATTGAGTGAAGATGGCATTCTTGTTTTTAATATATATTAATTTATTGTTATATAGCTTATTATATTTTATTTATTCTCTCTTCTTTCTGTAAGTCCCCTGCCCAGTGCATATATACGTGGTGTGTGTATGTTTGTGGTGTGTATGTGTGTGTGTGCATGATGTGTGTGTGTGCATGGTGTGTGTGTGTGCTGTGTATGTGTGTGGTATGTATGTGTGGTGTGTGTGTGCTGTGTGTGTGTGTGTGTGTGTGTGTGTGTGTGTGTCTCAGGAGGGGTGCTGTGCACATATGCACACACAGATATGTGCTTGCCATGGTGTATGTGTCAAGATCCTAGATTCTATGTGTCTCCCTTTATGTGGGGTTGGATACAGGACTCAGATTATCAAGATCCTAAGACAAGTTCTTTTACCATAAAATGAGACATTTCTCCAGACAGTGCATGCGTTTTGTTATAACTTGGAGAAAGATAAGCTTCCAGACACAAAACAAAATGGCATTGATTTCCGAAATCAGGAGATTTTGTGATAGCAAGACAGTATGTCCTCTCTGCTGTTGAAGGAATTTTTCTCTGTGTTTTAGTGGTTAGAGTGAAAAACACCTAGGGAACTTACTTGACAGATTTCTGTCCATACTTATGATTCGATTGTAACATTTTAGCTATCTTTTATATAAAGATATCGTGTAATTCCTTGATTTGTCTGTCATGTACACATAAGATTTAAGGGAAAACACCAATACAGTTACCAAAAACATATTCTTGCTGAGTATAGCACTAGAATTATCTGCAGTTTTGTTTCTTTAGTTTCTATGTCTCTAGCAGGCGTTACAATCAATTAACTCTGCTTCTTAGTCGAAAATATTTCTTCATTTTAAGATATATGCCCAATGGATATTTAAGTTCGTATGTCTACATGTTGATGTAAAACTTGTTCGTAGTTATATGAAATATTTACATGATTCTTGTAGAAAATCTAAAAGGTAAATTCTGGGCAATAAAATAACCTCTCATAGTTTGTTCTTACTTCTTCATTCTCTACATTCTCCCCTGTAGTATAAGTAAAAAATAGCATTCATTTCATGATTTAGAATTACATTTCTAGAAAAGTAAGAAAATAATATATATTTATAACAACTAATTAATTTCTTATATTGCTTTTACCAAATGGTATACATATTCTTTACTCATTTTTAACATAATTTTGTAGTTTTAAGATGTGATAACAGCCTGTATATTATAGCTTATTTTGAACTATAGTTGCATAATTTTCCATTTTGTGCATGAGCCAGTTTTTTTTTCTATCAAATCTTAGTGGTAGACATTACAGCTACTTTCAATCTCAATTTAGATTCTACAAGAAGGAATGATCTACATTGTAGCTTTGTGCCTGAGAAAGAATTTTCTGTAGCTGTTGTGAGCTTACAGGTTTCAAACATTCCAGCGACAAATCTGTAATGCCCCTTTCCAAGAATAGGTTTTTTTTTTTAACTCAAGTACAAACTGGAACTATAAGAGTTCCTAACTTTTGATTCTCATATTAGATTGCTAAGTAATTCAATAAACATCTTTGAATCTCATATATGTTTCTAGCTCTCAAAGTGCTGAAAAGACAATGGTCTTGATATTGTTTCCTCTCTGAGTGTGATACTTAATCATTTTCTTAGCAGCTGTTTTCTTTAAACACCTTGATTTTATTATTGTAGATACTTAGATATCTGTAGAATATTGGAACCTTCTTGTATCTCTACTTTCCACATTAAAGTCTCATCAATGTACAGGATGTGACTCTCATGGTTCGGAAAATGTATTCTGGATAACATTTTGTCAGGAAAAAAAAAATAAATTTGGCTTCAGGTAGTAACATGATTCAAAACATTTCTGACAACCCATGTTTTGCATTATATTCTTCTCACAAAAATGTGTTAGAGTTAATATTCCTTTTATTATTTATAATATGAAGCATGAAAGGGAAAATATTAGTTTTATGTAATTTTTTTCCAACCAGAATATCCATGTAGAGTGCCATTACACTTGATGATTAAATATGGTTTGTCATTAAATATAGAAAAATTGAAAATCTACAGCATGTTTTGAATCCTATTATATTTCAAAAATACATTCTTTGGTTTACTTTTTAGAAATAGGAATATTATTTAGGTGTAAAAATTGTACTAGACGTATTCAAATCTTAAACTCTAGCAGTCAGTCAGAATTCATATTTTAAGAACCAATGTTGAGAGTGAAAACATTTCTTTTTGTTCCCAAGTGAAATCTCTCGTCATATAGAACTTAGCATAAATCCATCTCCTCCACTATGAAATTCAATTTAAATGACCAAGTGACAAATTGGTTTAGTCTGTAGTTACTAAGTAGTATTTAATAAGTCCCATTGTGTGAGGGACGCATATGGTGAACATTCAAAGTGTGTTTTCTATGCCAGCATTTCTTACTATTTTGTCTCCTTTGAGAGCGTTTACAATATTCTTCTGCAGCTTGTATTTTTCTTTTGATATTCAAGTACTGCTTGGTGAAAGTGGAAAGGTAGGCGAAATAGTTTGTAAAAGCAATATAAAAAGCAAATATTTTATTCTAGATGAGACGTTTTAACCCATGGTATCTTAATAAACTCAAAGACATAGAATTTATCTTCAACAAAGCGAAATATATGTTCTGAAACTTTTCAGAGAGAAAAATATCATAGGTACAAGAAATTTCTTACCGGTAAATCAAAAGCAAGCAGAAAACATGAGAGGTTACTACAAAATAATTTTTTTTTTTTTGCTTATCATGTGAAGCTTCAAATTTCAAGTGTAGTAAGTGTCCAGAAAGAGGTAGCTGCTTGGAGGAGTTGGAGAGGTATAATAGAGATTGCGATTTACAATAGCAGTATTCAAAATGCATCCTTCATAATTCTATGATGTACTAGGAATAAAAATAGGCAGAATAGGTATTATTAGCAAATATGTACTGAACTTAAGGCATAGAAAAAATATCATAGCACATTGTTTTAACCAAAAATAGAATATCTTCATGGAAATGAGGCATTTGCCTTTCTGTAATCTGTATTTACTAAGCCATTATATGAATAATAAATACATATATAGTGACACTAATATTTATAAATCACTAAAACTCACAAAACCAAAACATTATATGTGTATGATTCAAAGTTCATATCTCTAACATTTTTTTCCACTTGCAGCTAATTTTTAAAAGAGAAGGAAAGGTCAGAAATGGAAAACAATCGACAGGAATTAATGCCATGTATTTTTAGAAGATAAAACTCTTGTAGTCATTTATAAAATAATTTAATCATACAAATTGACCAAAAAAATTTAAGAACGGGCTTTAAAAAGCAGAAATTACTTATTAAAAACTTTTATATAGACACTTCTTATGAATATACCTAAATAAAGCCATTTAAATCTAGAAGAAAGGTAAACAAATGAAGATGTGGTAGGACCGGCAAGAAAATAAAAATGGCAAGTATACAAAAAGCTAAATAATTCTTGATTAGTTAAAACAATTATTCAAATTCTAATACTGGATAAAAATAAACTAGAACTAAAGATGGCCTTTTAATAGTATGCACATTGCATAAAATAACATTGAAGTTAAAATTTCAATTACTCTAGGAGTATTCAACAAAAGAGCATATAGCCATATTATATGCAAATTTTATTAAAATAATGCAAATATAAAAGATTAGATGTTAAAATGAGAAGGAATAAAATGTTAAGTGTGGTGTTCAAAACATTAACAAGAGAATAATACCCATCTTGATGATTTGGAATGGAAGATATTTCCAGAAAATTCAGAGAAATAACAAGTTAAATGAAAGATATTGGCATAAATCTAAATATCTCTATATTTTTTCCAGTTTTCTCTTTGTTGTTACTGCTTGTTTTTCTTTCTTTCTTTCTTTCTTTTTTTTTTTTTTTTTTTTTTTTTTTTTTTTGGTTTTTTGAGACAAAGTTTCTCTGTGTAGCTTTGGCTGTCCTAGACTCACTTTGTAGACCAGGCTGACCTCGAACTCACAGTGATCCTCCTGCCTCTGCCTCCCAACTGCTGGGATTAAAGGCGTGTGCCACCACCCCTCTGCTCTGTTTGTTTTTCTAAACAGGGTCTCTCTGTGTAGCCTCAGCTGTCCTGGACTCATTTGTAGAAGAGGCTGTCGTTGAAGTCACAGAGATCCACCTGCCTCTGCCTCCCGAGTGCTGGGATTACAGGCATGCGCTGAGCAGTATCACAATAATTTAAGGAGCTATACAAGGATTTTTTCCAATAGTCAAAAGGAAAGGAAAATATACTGAAGTTTTCAAAATTATAATCTGTTTGCACACACTTTTAGCCTGAGAATTCAGCAGGTAGAGGAAGCAGAAGGATCAGAAACTCCATAATTTGGGTTATGGAGAAAGTTCAAGCCTGCATAGGCTGCTGGAGATACTGGCTGGAAACAAGACAAAACAAAGGAAAACAAAAATTGATCAACATGCTTTTTGAAAATACCACATGTACAAAACAATGTAGATACACACACTCCATTACACACACATGCACACGTACATGCACACACACACACATACACACACACACACACACACACACACACACACACACACACAATTAACTTCCTTTTTAGTTTTTTTGTCAATGAAATCCAAGAGACTCTCAAAACCTTATAGACTATTGCCATTTTTTCTGGTCGCCTTCCAGAATTTGAGGGTAGGACCCTATTGCTGAAGATACTACATACTTTGGACACTGGACTTGGAAGGATGAGCTGGAAACAACCTGAAAACCTCCCTCTTGAGAACTAACTATCATATTATTGAAAGTGCTGTGCATACTGCCAAAGAAGGAAAGGACTCAGTAGACTTACCATATTATACGGTTTCTGAACTACAATAATTACCAAAATGACATAGTGTTTCCAAAATATAAATGTCACTTGAAATCTTGGTAACCAACAGCAATCTAGTTGGGTGTAAACATCTGGTATTATAAACAGCCATTGCTAGCAATGGACCCTAGAGAAGAACTTACTCCTACCTCTTTACTAAATTAGCATAATCCCTAACAGTATTTAAATATCTATCCTGTATCCACAGATAAGTGAAGCTCCTGTTCCTCTTCAAAGATTCATTTTATAGAAAATGTCGATAATTAGAGAAAGCTAAAAACTGGTCAAAGTGCATAGAAAGATAGCCATGGGTGTGCAGTTATGTCTTATGTTTACAAAGAGCTCCTAGACCTAGGGCCCAGGGAACAGCTTGAGGGATGCAAAGGGCCAAGAAGTCCACTATGAGACTGCCTTTTATACATGACAATGCATCTTAGCAACACAGTCACCTAAATAAGACTAAGCCAATGACAGCACTAGCTGAAAACCCAATATGTGTGGGAAAAAAATCTCTCACAAAACCTCATTCTTAGATAAAGAGCCTCAAGTAATTAATGATTGCTATAAGATGCAAAATAATTACTTTCCCAGGGATGAGTTCCATGATAGGTTATCAAATCCCAAAATTTTAGCATCTCTCTCCCTCTCATGGGCACACACACTCTTGCTCTTTCTCTCTCTTTGTTTGTCTCAGTGTATCTGTGTCTCTCTCTGTCTCTCCCTGTATCTCTCTCTGTCTCCCTCTGTCTTTCTGTCTCTCTGTCTCTGTCTCTGTTTCTTTCTGTCTCTGTCTCTCTCTGTCTCTCTGTCTCTCTCTGTCTCTCTGTCTCTCTCTGTCTCTCTCTCTGTCTCTCTCTCTGTCTCTCTCTCTGTCTCTCTCTCTGTCTCTCTCTCTCTGTCTCTGTCTCTCTCTCTCTCTCTCTCTCTCTGTCTGTCTATATGTATTCCTACAGGTCAGTATATTCATGAGACCAACACAGATAAAATCCTAGACTAAATGGAGAAAGGTCTCATGATATCTTAAATAACAGGGTGCTGGCTAATTTTGGAGAAAGTTCTGTGAGGTGCTGAGAAGAAAGTATATTGTTTCATGTTTGGGTGAAATGTCTTGTAGATATCTGTTAGTTCCATTTGATTCACGACATCTATTAGTTTCACTATTTTTCCATTTAGTTTCTGTCTTGATGATCTATCTATCTGTGAGAGTGGGGTGTTGAAGTCTCCTGCTATTAATGTGTGGGGTTCAATGTGTGATTTAAGCTTTAGTAATGTTTCTTTTATGGATGTGGTTGCTCTTGGATTTGTGGGCATAGATGTTCAGAATTGAGATGTCCCCTTGGTATATTTTTCTCACATTGATGAGTATGAAGTGGCCTTCTCCATCTCTTTTTATTTGGTTTGGTTGGAAATCTATTTTACTAGATACTAGAATTGCTACTCCAGCTTCTTCCGTTTGGGGCTGTTTTCTTGGATTGACTTTTTCCAGCACTTTACTCTGAGGTAATGTCTATTTTTATTGCTGAGGTGTGTTTTTTGTATGCAGCAGAATTATAGGTCTTGTTTTCACATCTATTTATTAGTATGTGTGTTTTTATTGGTGAGTTGAGGCTTGTCAATAGAAAAATGGATAAAGAAACTGGTACATTTACAAAATGGAATACTACTCAACTATTTGGAAAAAGGAAATCTTAAAATGTGGAGGCACATGGGTGAACCTAGAAATGATCAGACAGCATGAGGTAACCCAGATCTAGAATGTCATGCATGGTTTATATCCACTTATAAGTGGATATTAGACAAATCATACAAAATAAGCATACAGACATAAAGAAGCTAAATAACAAGAAGATCCCTAGGTAAAATACTTAATTCACATTCAGAAGGGCAAATAGAATAGACACTGGAAGCAGTTGAAGAGAGGGTAAAGGAAGGGAGCTCACCATAGAGATCCTCTGAAAGATTTCACCCAGCAGGGGTTCCAAGCAGATGCTGATACTCACAGCCAAATTTCCTGGTGGAACTCAAGTCATCTTTTGGAAGTGTTGGGGAATCGAAGGATCTGGAGGGGTCAGAATCTCCACAAGGATCCAACAAGTCTGGGCAGAGGAAACAGGTGCTACAGAGACTGATGAACCAACAGAGGACCATGCATGGTGAGGTCTTAGGCCCTCTGTTCAGATGGTGTAGATAGGAATCACCGTCTCCTTGTGGGTCCCATAATATGGGAAATAGGGACGACTTCTGACATGGACTCTGGCTCCCACCCTGGCGGGGTGGCCTTGTCAGGCCATAGAGGAAGATGACACTGACTGTCCCGATGAGACTTCATAGCTGAGGTCAGATTGTAGGGGAGGAAGGCTCCCCTTTCTGAGGAGTAGGGAAGGGAGGGAGAGAGATGAGAGTGAGGAAGAGAGAGGGGTAGAAGAGAGGAAGGGTAGGACTTGGAGTCAACAAGCAAGGGGCTACAATCAGGATATAAAGGGAACAAATTAAAAATAAAAATACATTTAAAAAAGACCAAAACAAAAAAACTGGGTTACTTAAAGAAAGAGAGAGAGAGAGAGAGAGAGAGAGAGAGAGAGAGAGAGAGAGAGAAAGAGAGAAAGAGAGAGAATTAGTAATTAATGGCTTCTAAAAAGTGGAGAGTCAGTATTCTTTAGGAATGCTGTTCTTGTAAGGCTATCTATGCAGTAGATGGTTCTACATCTATCTGCATACAGTCAGCTTTAAGTAGACTCGGTGAATTTTTAAAAAATGACAGGAAAGAGAGCACATAAAGTTGAGAGGGAAATGTGATGCAAACAATAGGGGTGATATTTTAGAGAAAGGAATGGGACATTGATTTAGTTAGCAAAAAGGTAAAAAATAGGAAAGGTACAGTGTCATAACATTAAATGTATAAATTCTTAAATAATAAACTTTAGTTCAGCAATATTATGGTCCTTTAATGAAACAAATACAGGGAGGTAAAAATATATGAACAGGAGTAAGGAAAAAGTCACTGTAGTATTTGATTCATAGTGACTAAGCTGATGGAGCTACCAGCACTGTGGTTTCCATTGTAGTTAGTGAGGTTTTATTTGTTCATTATGGGTGAGAGGTACAAAGAGTTGGGTTTTTTCCTTGTACCTTTGAGTATTTTTGAGTAGTTTATCATTTATATAAAGGGTCTATTTAAGTTTTCCCACTTTAGAAACTGAAGGCGAATTTTTGGCCAGTTTTTAAAAGTTTAGCATGTTCTACTGACTTTAAAACATATCTTTCTTTAGCCCAGCCAAGTCTCATCTACAATATTTAAAAGGTTCCTTGGATACCACAAAGCATTAAAATTGGGATAGATAGCACACTTACAGAAAACATAACATATGGCAAGCTAATCAAACTAAACATCTATTTATTTTGTTCTAGAACAGAGATTTATTATCCTATATAAGATCCTTCCCTTTGTAGCTATGAACATACTCTTTATTTTTTTTGTAATTTTTTGACAATGCTCCTAACTTCTGTTTACACAAATGTATGTTCAGATATACATAAATTCACAAATGTACACACATAAATATACAACATATACAAACAAATATACTGATTGTACACACACACATAAATATATACATATGCAAGCCAGTTCTAAAAGCCTAAGCATCACATAGTTGAGTATATGACAACATCAAATACTCCTATATTCTTTACTTACCTTCTGAATACACAAAGAGTTCCTTTTTTTTTTTTCAGGTCAAATATTCCTCTTTATTGAAGTAGGTGGGAAAAACAATTGTAAGTATCATCAAAGCTCAGATTTTGTTACACAAGATATTAGGATAATATTATCTTCTTTAGTTATTTATTTTATGTTTTTAAAAAACTATCTATCTTTGGTAACTAATATTAAGGACACTGGCTTCTGTATCTCAATATCTAAATTGAGCTCAAGTCTTGATGAGAACATGGAAACTTTTGAATAGGTAATCTAACTGACATTTACCCTCATAGAAAAGATGAAATTAATAAACATCTTTGTTGCCTGAATATACAAGAGAGATATACTAGCTTCTTTATTCTGTATAAGCCTCCTTTATAATAAGGCAATATTGATCAAACCTAGATTCTAATTCTTCAACAGGTACTGTCTAAGAAAACCTGAAACAAATCCCTATCCAACTGGACAAGAATTTTGTTTTCCTTTTCCATTTGTTAGTGAGATGAAAATATGCTAATACTAATATTTCTGTGTGAGTTAGCTATTTAAAATCACCAAAACATTACTAACATTAATCCATAAGAAATGATATATGCAAATGTAGTTCTGTATCTGGAAGCTTTTGTTGCTTTTAAAGCCCAAGTATATCTTATTATCTCTGAATCAGAAGAACGTAATGGAGTCTCTCAGATTACAAACAGATTAGGAAAAAAAAAAGAAACAAAAAATACAACAACAACAACAACAACAAAAAAAAAAACCCAGAAATTTCAAATTGACACATAGTCCAGATTTTTCTGAAGGTTCCTTTATTCTGCCAAAATATAGTTAATAAAGATATCGTCACATGTTTAGCATTGTATCCTTGCTTTGTGGTTATTTATTTATCTAAGTCTATTGGAGCTCTCTGTTTAAAAAAGGCTTATGTTTTCAATATGTCTGTTCTGGGAACAGAGACAGGCAAATGTTTGTGAAATCTTGGACTGAATTGCTATACAAAACAAGAGTCAGCACAGGGATGGCTTATTCTCAGTAGAAAAAATAAAATATAACTATAAAAATGCAAATCACAAATCATGCATATATTTATATTATATTGGAGTGTGTATGTGTGTGTGTGTGTGTGTGTGTGTGTGCTTGTAAGACTGTGAGCCAAGGACTATGTCAGGTAACTCTGCCCTTTGTAACAAGTGTCAACATTTCATGTTTTATGCATGAATGAAATAACATATGTGTAATTTGTATATTTAATGAACTTATTGGTTTTTTGGGAACTGCAAAAAATAATGTTCTTTGGCTATTGAACCCTTGTTATTTGAATTTATCCAAAGCACCTGGGCTTTTTTCCATGGATTGTGAAAGGAACACAGTTTTCCATTCAAATAATATTCTTTACTGACAAACAATGGGGAGTCAGTATCGCCCTAAGGTCTCTGAGCTGCAGCAGTAGCTATCAATCACACAGCAGATAAATAGATTTCAGAACTTTTTTGTACAATATGTTCCTGAATTTGGGCTTAAGCTCAGACTGACATATAGTGTTTCATTGCTAATGTGATCTCTTTCTAGCAGAGGGAACATTCTTTTTTCTAAATTGCATTGCATAACTTGTTTACTTCCTAGCAAACAATTTTTGAATTTCCGTATAATTTTTGTTAAATCTATTTTTAAAGTTGAAGCTTAGGTCAAATTCAAACATGAATATGGATTTATCCAGCATGAATAACTTGTAGTCTGTGAAACAATGACTCATCTCCCTCCTGTATCTGGTAGTCACATGATGAGCTCTCCTGCTAGGAGTGACCTACTCATTCTTCAAAAACACATCCAAAAAATGAAGAAAAACAGTGTGTACAGATGCAAAGAAGACACGACATAGTGTGCATAAACTGTCACACTCAAATCTGTCCTGCCAGTTATTATTCAAATTCAGACTTTCTCCTTGGAAAGCACTCAGAAAGTCTACATGTGCACTGTCTAAAGCACCAGGATGCGCCTTTGAAAATTTGCAAGTGACCAAATTAGGAAACATCTGCAGGATTCTTTTGTAGCTTGAATTATTCATATAAATTCAAATTTCAAATATAAACTAGTTAGGTGGATGCAGTCCCCTCTCTATATCTCACAGAGTTCAAGGGAGAATGTATTTACTTCTGGGTGATTATCTATATTCCTGTCAACTCATCTTTTTTTCCCCTTTTTTATCTTGAAACCAATATATTTACTTCTGTTGTTATCTATACACATGTCAAATGTGTTGTTGAGAAAGGATTATCTAAAGATGGATACACAAGGTAACACATCTTAGATACTCAATTTTTCTATTAAAGAAAAAAGTCTCATTATATTCACACTAAAGTGCTATAATGCATATATTGTTTTCAGCAAAACACTTAAAAATAACACCATTATAGGCTATTACTGGTTTTCAGGAAAAGTATTATTTTCATATAGATTGATCTTAATGTGAAGGATGACCCTGTGCTGAAATATGTGTACATATGGTACATTAGTGTTTGCTTTTTAATACTGGGTTGGAACCATTATAGAAGAGGGTTCACTGAAATGACTTAAATATATGAGGGAACATAATTTTAATAATATTTTACTTTAAAATTTTTGCTTATTTTAATCACTTTACACCCTGATACAAGCCCCCTCTCTCCTCCCCCCTCCCCCAGTGCCACCCTCACAGACACCTTCCCCCTTCCCCACCTCTCCTTCTTTTCAGAGAAAGGAAGGTCCTCAAAAGGTACCAACACACCCTAGCCCCTAAAGTCTCAGCAGAAGCAAGCACATCCTCTCCCACTGAAGCCTGACAAGGCAGCCCAGCTAGGGAAAAGGGATCCAAAGGCAGGTTACAAAGTCAAAAACAGCCGCTACTGCCATTGTTAAGGGACACACATATTGACCAAGATACACATTTGCTGCATAGGTGTAAGGGGGTCTAGGCCTATGCCATGCTTGCTCTTTGGTTGGTGGTTTAGTCTACATGTGCACCCATGGGCCCAGGTTAGTTTACTTTGTAGGTCTTATTGTGTTGTCTTTGACTCCTCCAAATCAACCAATCTCTCCACCCCATTTCAACAGAGCTCCCCACCACCGGCCTATAGTTTGGCTGTGAAATTCTGTATCTGTTTCCATCAAATGCCGCATGAAGCCTCTCAGAAGACAGTTATTTAAGGCACCTGTCTGCAAGTGTAGCAGAGTATCCTAAATAGTGACTGGGATTGCCTCTCTCCCATGGGGTAGGTCCCATGTTGGACGTGTCATTGACTTGTAAATCCTTCGATCTCAAAGGTTTTAGGGGTGAGTTGGTGACCTCTTCCTTTCACTGTAAGTCCTACCTGGCTATAGGAAGTGGAGACTTCTGGCTTCTTAACACTAGGTGCTAGGAGTCTCAGACTAGGGTTACCCCACAAAAAGTAGGCTTTCAGGAGCCTCCCCTTTCCCAGAAATGGTCCCTTCCACTGACTTGCATTCTGTTGCCCAGTCCTCCACACCCCTCTCCTCACACCTGATACCCATCCTCGTTATACTCCATATGGCCTCTCCCGGCCAGGTCTCTCCCTCCACTTATTTCCAATGTCCATTTTATTTCCTCTTCTGAGTGAGATTCAAATGCTCCATTTGGGCCATCCTTGGGTTCTTTGGGACTGTGGATTGTAGAATTGTTATATTGTACTTTATGGCTAATATCCACTTATAAGTGAATATGTACCATGTGTATCTTTCTCTGACTGGGTTACCTCCCTCAGGATGATCTGTTCTAGTTTCATACATTTGCATTTAAATTGTATGATCTCTTTGGATTTGTATAGCTGAGTAATATTCCATTGTGTAAACGTATCACATTTTCTTTACCCATTCTTTGATTGAAGGACATCTAGGTTATTTCCAGTGGCTACTGTTCACAGTGTTGTTTCCCTAATTTCTTTCTCTGGCCATTTATCATTTGTAAAAAAAAAAATGGCTACCAATTTATCTGAGTTAATTTTGTGTGTATGTTTTTCTTTTGGTTTTTCAAGACAAGGTCTCTCTGTGTAACCTTCTCTGTCCTGGACTCACTTTGTAGACCAAGCTGGCCTCGAACTCACGGAGACCTACCTGCCTCTGCCACCCAAGTGCTGGGATTAAAGGCGTGCACCACCACTGCCTAGCTAAATTATGTGGGTTTTTTTTTTTTTTTTTTTTTTTTTTAGCTGTAAATGTTCTCCTGTAGAATTTTTTTGGGTCACCTATATATACTATCATATCATCTACCAAGAGTGATATTTTGACACCTTCCTTTCTAATTTCTATCTCCTTGATCTCCTTTGGTATCTTATTACCCTAGCCAAAACTTCAACTACCATATTGAATAGATAAGAGCTTGCTAGAAATCATGTCTTGTCCCTGGTTTTAATGGAACTGCTTTAAGTTTCTCTCCATTTAACTTGATGTGGCTATTGTATTCTGCACATTGCCTTTATTGTGCTTAGCTATGCACCTTATATCACTGATCTCTCCAAGATGTTTAATATGAAGGGGTATTGGATTTGGTCAAAGGCTTTTTCAGCATCTAATGAGATGATCTTTTTTTTCTTTAAGTTTGTTTATGTAGTGGATTACATTGATGGATTGTCACATGTTGAACCATCCCTATATCCCTGGGATAAATCCTACTTGATCTTGGTGGATGGTGTTCTTGATGTGTTCTTTGATTCAATTCATAAGTAGTTTATTGAGTATTTTTATGTCAATGTTTATAAGGGAGATGTGTATAAAATACTTAATCTTTGTTGTGACTGTTTGATTTAGATATAATGGTTACTATGACCTCATAGAATTAGTTTGGATGTATTCCTTCTGGAATAGTTTGAGGAGTATTGGTTAAATTGGATATTGTCTCTCTGCCTTTTAGTTAGATTGGCTAAGCATTTCTCTATCTTGTTGATTTTCTTAAATGAGAGAAGCATGGGAGAATATCAAAGTAGAAAGATCCAGAGGGTCCTAGAAACCTACAAGTAGAACATTATGATAGGCAGATTTGGGCCCAGGGGTCCCGCTCAAACTAAGGCACCAGCCAAAGACAATACAGGCGGTAAACTTTAAGCCCCTACCCAGATCTAGCCAATGGTCAGAACATTCTCCACACTTGAGTGGAGAGTGTGATATGACTTTCTCACGTACTCTGGTGCCTCACATTTGACCATGTCCCCTGGAGGGGGAGACCTGGTGGCACTCAGAGGAAGAACAGCAGGTTGCCAAGAAGAGACTTGATACCCTATGAGCTTATGCAGGGGGAGGTAATCCCCCTCAGGAACAGTCATAGGGGAGGGGAATAATGGAAAAATGGGGGGGGGGGAAGAATGGAAGGATACAAGGGATGGGATAAACATTGAGATGTAACAATAATAAATTAATAAAAAAAATAAAAAATTAAAAAAATAGCTCTTGGTTTTTTTTTTCTTTGAATAATTCTCTTTATTTCCAATTTGTTGATTTGAGCCCTGTTTTTTATTATTTTCTTCTATCAACTCTTGAGTATGATTTATTTTTTCTGTTCTAGATCCATACAATAGGCCAATGTCAAGGAGTTCTGTGGAAGAGGGAAAGGATAGATGGAGCCAGATGGTTCAAGGACAACACAGAGTAAACAAAACTGTGCCCATTGGTGCACACATAGAAGAAACCAACAATCATGGACTGGACCTATATTACCAACACACATGTAGCATATGTGAAGCTTTGCCAACATGTGAGTCCCCTAACAATGGGAGTAGGGGCTGTGTCTGACTTTGCTCCCTGCCTCTGGATGTCATTTCCCAATCTGGGCTGCCTTGTCTGGCCTCAGCGGAAAGGTTGGCCGTAGTCCTGCTGCAACTTTAGGTGCCAGGGTGGCTTGGTAATCTGGGGGGCCTCCTCTTCTCTGGGAAGAATGGCATAAGGGGAACGGTATGTGTGAGGATTCGTCTTGGAAGAGAGGAGGGCGGGGTCTAGGATCACACCAATTTTGTGGAATACAGATTTCAGGTATGCTTTTAAATTGCTAGTATGAGATCTCTCCATTTTCATTATGAAGGTACATAGTGCAATGAACTTTCCTCTTGGCACTGCGCTCATTTACACCATACCTTTGCATATGATGTGCCCTCATTTTCATTGAATTCTAGAAAGTCTTTTTTGTTTGTTTGTTTTTGTTTTGTCTTTATTTATTCCTTGACCCAATGGTCAATGAGGACAAAGTTCTTCAGTTTCCATTAGTTTGTAGGCTCGGTTGTTTCGGTTTTTTAAATAAAGCTTTAATCCATGGTGGTCTAATAACATACAAGCTGTCCTTTCAATTTCCTTGTGTCTGTTGAGGCTTGTTCTTTGACTACCTTTATGGTCAAGGTTCTGTGAGGTGCTGAGAAGAAGGTATAATTTTTTTGTGATTGGAAGGACTGTTATGTAGATATCCATTATTTCCATTTGAGTCATAACATTGGTTAGTGTGATTTTTTTCTCCATTTAGTTTCTGTCTCCATCTTCCGATCTTGAAGCGTTTTATTGATTTTGTATTTTCTTCCAATTATTTAAATGATTTGTTCAATTCCTTCACCTGTTTGTATATTCCTCTAATTCTCTCAGTGATTTATTCATTTCCTCTCTCTTAAGTCCTCAAACTGTTCACCTGTACCTTCCTGTTCTTTAGGAATTTTCTTTGCTTCTTCTATTGTCATTTTCATAAGCATAGACTTAATGCCATTCTTCTGAGTTTTAATTGTTTTAGAGGTCCAGGGCTGCTTGCCATATGTTAACTGGGTTCAAAAGATACCTATGGCTCTGTATTTACTTGTCGGTGTTTGTACGTGCCCTTTAGATATCTGCTTGTCTATGTTGTTGGCTGGTAGATCCCGTTCCCCCCTAGAGTCCTATGGCAGTGAATAAGAGCCTTGGGCAGGAACCTGGATGTTCCCGTAGGTTTCCTCCCCCAGATCGGTGCGAACAGCATCTGATTGGTGGATTGTTCTCAGGGACTTTCCAGTACCTCTCCATAGATGTATGACTCTGGGGACAAAGTGGTCTCCTCAGGAGCCCAGGGACCCTCTCATCAAGAGAAGTCCTAGAGTCGGCTGCTGTGCTACTGGCTTTCTTACTCTAAGATTAATGAGGTCCTGCTGCACAGACATTGTGCTCACTGAGTCCGGAAACCGAGGTTGGAGCTGCCTGCCATAGTATCGGTAGGTATCCATTCCACCGAAGGTCCTAGGTTGGTGCCATGAGCCACAGTACCCAGAAAGTACCCGTTGCTTGGTGGCAGTTATAGTGAGCACTGAGTTTGATGCTGAGTGACCCTATCCTATAAGGTATTCACTTCATAGGAAGATCTGAAGTTGGGCCAAGTGCCAAGGTACCCGAAAAGTATCTGCTATGTGGTGGTAAGAGTTGGTACCCTAGGTTGATGCCATGCAACAGATGGTGGGAGCAGGCATGTGGTCTGAGGCTAAGGCTGCACCAGCAGAGCCTTGGAGTTTTTCCTGGGTTTAGCCCGATGACCTGAGGTCGGACCTGTGAGTTTCCAACATCGATGGCTGCTTTCTTACCTAGAAAATATAGACATTGGGGTTTTGTTGTCCACAGAATGGCCAGTCAGTCACTCTATTCTCATTGCTGTCCTGCCATTCATCTACTATGTGCACTCGGCGCCACCAATTTGGATCTCCCCACTGTCTCTATTATTTTCCACATTATATGTTATTCTAATGTTCCTCAATCCAATTAATTATGTCAAACTTTTTTCTAGTGATGCAATCTTGCTTTTCATTTCTGAGATCACAAAATGTCAGATAAGGTGGAAAAGCTTTAACACAACAGTTCAATAAAAATATGTTCCCTGAGGATTTTGAAGACCTTGTCTAACTATTTTACATTATCTTTCTATAAAATCATATCTATCTGTTGCACCTAAGATGTATATTTTTCTGATAAAAATAAACTAGTAATTGATATGACCATGATTTAATCAGCACTTTCAAATTACTGGAAGTAAACCTTGTATTACAATTGAGTTATATTTGAGTCATATTTGAGTCATATTTGAATAGAAATAGAATATGACATTTAAAAATAATTTTATTATTTTAACGATTAACTAAAAATAAGACAGGTTAAATCCTGGCACAACTGATCCTACCGCAAAGACAGTTATGAACATTAGAGAACCACCTTATGGAGATGGTTTCAAATGTGCCAAACAAGCCACTAGGCAAAATGTTCTCATTTATACCACAGTCAGAATTCTGCCTAAAAAAGGGCAAGCTTGAATGCAGACAGAGTCGATGAGAAAACTCTGCCAAGACAGGGTAAGCAAGTCCTCAATAATTCCTGCAGCACAAATATGTCTGTCAGATATATTGGACCAGAAGGTTGAAGATGATGCTTCAACATTATAGAGAGTTATAGGTGACTGTTCAGGCAGCAAACTCTCCGTGTCATCCTCTCATTTGAGGAGCTGCTAACAAGCATTCTTGGTATATTCAGGTAATCCATTTTATTCTTTCTCAAGTCTCTGATGGGGTTGAAGACCAGATAGTTTAAGCTTAGTATTCCAATTAAGCTTAGTTGTTTATAGGTAGAGGTGTTTTTAGATCTAGATAGATGTTTTAAGTTAATAATGACAAGTTAAGATAGATAGTGATTTAAATACAGAATTTTAGACACACCAAGATAAGAAAGGTGTTTTTTTTCAAGGCAGTCAAATACAATGAGCCAAAATACTAAGAACATAACATTTATATAATTCCTGACTATTTCATGGTTTTTCTTCTATATGTATATGTATATATATACATACAGCACAAGTGAGCCACACAGTAACCCAACCCCCATCACCCACTATCCCAAAGAGGCATGTAAGGGGCACCAACAACACTGATCATAGATCCCTCTCTGCCTATTACCTACCTGCCTGATCTCCCTGTGGCATATCCTCCAAAACCAGCAGAGGTCTGCAGGTCCCAAGAAACATTAAGGTCCACCTGAAATACAGCTAGCAGAGGTGAACATCAGACTGGTTTTTTTGTTTGTTTGTTTGTTTTGAGCTCCCCTGTCAGGCCTAAGGCTTTGCCTGTCTCTCTGAGGAGTCCAGCATTGGAAACATTTAACCAACACCAACAACAGCCATATGGAGAGAGGCCAGGCTAAGAACCCAATGAACAAGACCCAGGGCAGTATGACATTACCAGAGCCCATCTATGCTACTACAACAAGCTCTGGATAACCTAACACAGGTGAAGCACAAATATATAATCTTAAATCCAATTCTATAAAGATAATAGAGGTCTTTAAGGAGCAAATGAATACATCCCTTAAAGAAATACAAGAAAATAAAATCGCAATCAAATAGAGGCCTTTAAAAGGAAACAAATAAATGCCTTAAAGAAATACAGGAAACCATAATTAAATGTGTGAATAAAAAGAATAAAACTGTCCAAATATTGAAAATGGAACTGGAAACAATAAAGAAAGCACAATATGAGGGAAACCTGGAGATGGAAAACCTAGGGAAGAGAACAGGAACAACAGATGCAAACATCATCAAAAGAAATTAAGAGATGGAGAGAATTTCAGGCATAGAAGATACCATAGAAGAAATTGAAACATCAAAGAAATGTTAAATCTAAAAACAAACAAACAAACAAAAAACAACAAAAAAATCTGAGACAAACATCCAGGAAATTTGGGATATGAAGAAAAGACCTAACGTAATAATAATAGGAATAGAAGAAGTTGAAGAGTTCCAGCTCCATGAACTAAATAATATTTCAACCAAATTATAGAAGAAACTTTACCAACCGAAGGAAATGGATGTCTATAAACATGCAAGAAGCATTCAGAACCCCAGTTAGATTTGGCTACAAAAAACAAACCTACCACATAATAATCAAAACACTAACTCTATATAATAAAGAAAGATTATTAAAAGCTGCAAGGAAAAATGCCAGGTACTTACAAATGCAGATCAATCAGAATTACACCTGACTTCTCAACAGATCCGTGGAAAGCTAGAAGTGCCTGGACAGATGTCCTACATTCCCTCAGAGATAAGAGAGGCCCACCTGAATACTATACACAACAAAACTCTAATCAACATAGATAGAGAAAACAAGATAGCCCAAGACAAAACAAAATTTAAACAATATCTATCCACAAGTACAGCCATACAGAAAATACTAGAAGGAAAACTCTAATCCAAAGGGGTTAACTACTTCCAAAAAACACAATAAAATTTTTTTCCACACAAGCAAAAGCAAAGGAAGGAAAGCACACACTCATGCACACACTTATGCCACCAACCTAAAAATAACACGATTTAAGAGTATCCATCATTAGTATCTCTCAGCAACAATGAGCTCAGTTCCCCAGTAGAAAGACAGGCTAACAGAATTGATGTGAGAACAGCATCCATCATTTTGTTGCATACAGGAGACACACCTCAGCAACAAAGATGGGCATTACCTCAGAATAAAGGCCTGGACAAATTGTGTTCCATGCAAACAGTTCCAAGAAGCAAGTTGAATTACCCATTCTAATGTCTAATAAAATAGGCTTTCAACTAAAATTAATCAAAAGAGATGAGGAAGGACACTTCATACTCATCAGAGGAAAATTGCTCTAAGATGACATCTCAATTCTGAACATCTATGACCCAAATACAAGAGCACCCATATTCATTTTAAAAATTAAAACTTAAATCATATTGAAGCCTATACCCCATTGGTGGGAGACTTCAAAATCCCACCTTCACCAGTGGACCGATCATCAAGACAGAAATTAAACAGAGAAACAATAAAACTAGCAGATTCCATGAGTCAAATGGACCTCATAGACATCTACTGAACTTTTCACCCAAATAAACCTCATGGAACTTTCTTCACAATTTACCATATACTCAGTTGCAAAGGAAGCCTCAAGAAATAAAAGAAAATTGAAATAATCAGACCACAATGAGACAATGCTGATCTCCAACAACAATCAAAATAACAAAATCCTACATGCACATGGAAACTGAACAATTCTCTACTCAAGAAAAACTAGGTCATAGAAGAAATAAAGAAATCGATTAAAGACTTTCTAGAATTCAATGAAAATGAAGCCACAACATAACCAAACCTATGGGACACAATAAAAGCAGTGCTAAGAGGAAAAGCACTAAGTGTCTTAATAAAGAAATTGGAGACATCTCATAAAGCAACTTAACAACACGCATGAAAAAAAAAAAAAAAAAACCTAGAAAAAAAGAAGCAGACATAACCAAGAGGAGTAGGTGGCTGGAAATAATAAAACCCAGAGATGAAGTCAATAATTTAAAAAAAAAAAAAAAAAAGAAGAATTCAAAGAATTTTCTTTGAGAAAATCTGCAAAATTAGCAAACCCTTAGATAAACTAACAATCCAAATAAACAAATACAGAAATCAAACTGGAACCATAATCATAGACACCAAGGAAATCCAAAGAATCATTAAGTCTTATTTCAAAAGCATACATGCCACCAAATTGGAAAATCTAAATGAAATGGATAATATTTTTGATAGATACCTCTTACCAAAAATTAATTAGGATCAGGTAAACAGTTAAAGCAGTCCCCTAACCCTTAAGGAAACAGAAGCAAGCACAAAATATGAAAAACACAAAACTAACAAACAAACAAAAAAAACACCAAACAAGCAAACAAAAACCACCAAAATAAAAACAAAACAAACAAACAAAAACCAAACAAACAACTCAGAGCCAGAGGGATCCAGTAGAAAATTCTGCCAAACCTTCAAAGAAGAGCTAATACAAAAACTATTAAAACTATTCCACATAATAGAAACAGAAAGAACATTACCAAACTTATTCTATGAGCAACAGTCACCTTGATACATAAACCACACAAAAACCCAACAAAGAAAGAATTTCAGACCAATTTTCCTTATCAATATTGATTAAAAAATTCAATAAAATACTTGCAAACCAAATCCAAGAACACATAGAAATATCATTCTTGTGACCAAGTAGGCTTCATTCCAGGAATGCAGGGATAGTTAAATATATGGAAATTTATCAATGTAATCCAACAAATAAGCAAACTAAAAGAAAAAAATATGATCATCTCCTTAGATGTCAAAAAAAATTAACAAAATGCAACAGTCATTCATGTTCAAACTCTTGGAAAGATCAAGCATACAAGGCACATACATAATTATAGTAAAGGCAAAATGCAGCAAACCTATAGTTTACATCAAAGTAAACAGAGAGAAACTTAAAACAATTCCACTAAAGTTAAAAACAAGAAGATGCTCTTCACAATCTCTGTATCTCTTCAATTTAATAGTTTAAGTTTTAACTAGAGTAATAAGACAACTAAAGGAGATCAAGGGAATACAAATGGGAAAAGAAGAAATCAAATATATATTTGTGGATGATATGATAGTATACATAATCACTGCAAGAATTCTATGAAGGATACCCTACAGTTGATAAACACCTTTAGCAAAGTGGCTGGATACAAAATTAAACTAAAAAAAAAAAAAAAAAAAAAAAAATCAGGAGCCCTCCTGTATATAAAAGACAATAAGGCTGAGAAAGAAATCAGGGAAGTAACACCCTTCATAAAAGCCACAAAAACCAAACCCATAAAATATCTTAGTGTTATCTAACCAAGGAATTGAAAGACTTGTATGAAAAAAAATCCAGTTTAAAGAAAGAAATTGAAGGATGTATCAGTATATGGAAAGATCGCCCATGCTGATTGATTTGTAGGATTATCATAAAAAAAATGGTAATTTTTAAAAAAGCAAGCAACAAATTTAATGTAACTCCATGAAAATGCCAACACTATTCTTTACAGACCTTGAAAGAACAATTATCCACTTCATATGGAAAAACAAACAATGTTGAATAGATAAGACAATAACGTACAGTAAAAGATCTCGAGGTATATCCATCCCTCGTCTCAAACTGTACTATAAAGCAACAGTAATAAAACTGCATGATATTAGCATAAAAACAGACTGGAGGGTCAATGAAATTGACTTGAAGGTCCAAAAATAAATGCACATATCTATGGACACTTGGTTTTTGACAAAAAGCCAAAACCATACAATGGAAAAAAGAAAGAATCTTCAACAAATGATGCCAGTCTAATTGGATGGCTATGTGTAGAAATATGCAAATGACCCTTCTTTGTCACTCAATGCAAAACTGAAGTTCAAGTGGATTAAAGATCTCAACACAAAACCAGATACACTAAATCTGTTAGAAGAAAACTTAAGGTCTTGAGCTCATTGGCACAGAAGGTAACTTCTTGGACAGAACATCAACAGCTCAGGTTCTAAGACAAATGTATAAAAAAGGACCTTATAAGACAGAAAAACTTCTGTATGCCAAAGGATCAGCCATATATTCAGAATAACTCTACTACAATCCAGAGACCTAATGAAGCTAAATTACAAGGAAGACCCTAAGGAGGAAGCTTAATTATCATTCAGAAGAGCAAATAGAACAAACAACAGAAATTCTTGAAGACTGAGAACAGGACAGGAGCCTACCATAGTGGCCCTCTGAAAGAGTTCACCCAGTGGAGGATCTAAGAGGATGCTGAGACTCATAGCCAAATTTTGGGGCAGAGCACAGGGAGTCTTATGGAAGAGTTGGGCAATAGAAAGATCTGAAGGGGATGGGAGCTTCACTAGGAGACCAACAAAGCTAATAAATCTAGGCTCAGGGTTACCTGCAGAGACTGATGTACCAACCAAGGACCATGCACAGAGAGGACCTCGAGCTCTTGCTCAAATGTAGTTCATAGGCAGCCTAGTCTCCATGTGAGTCCCGTAATATGGGGAGTAGGGGATGCCTCTGACATGGATTCTGTCGCCCACACATCGATAACTTTTCCCTGGCAGAACAGCCTTTTAAGGCCACAGAGGAAGAGGAAGTAGGAAGTCCAGAGGAGACTTGATAGGCTGGAGTCTGATGTTAAGTGTTGAGGATTCCCCTTTCCTGAGAACTAGGGGAGGGGAGCCAATGCGGAAGAGGGACAGAGGATAAGATCACGAGCAAATGAGGAAGGGGGCTACAATTGGGATGTAAACTGAATGTATTAAAAATAAACCATTAAAAACAAAACAAAACAATAAATAATAACAGAAAAGGAAATAATAGAGATACAATTAAAATTCTTAATAGCCCATCCTGTTGTTCCAACAAAATCTCAATTGTTTGATTTTACCAATAAAGAGCAGATGCTAGAGTGAAAGCCTGTATAAGTAGAAATGAATATGAAAGTCCAGGTGCCATGGTACATTTATGAAAGTCAGAAAATAATTTAGGCCTAGGTTTTGTACTTACATTTAGGTTTTGAAGCAATCTTGCTTTTCTGGCTAAGGCGCTCCAGGATAATCTTTGTCTACTTCCTGTCTCACTGCAAAATGGCTCAGGTTAAAGGTGTGTGCATTTGGTTTCCTACATGGGCTCTCTATTGGGATGGCCAGTGCCTTTACCCATTACCCATCTAGCTCACTTTATTCATGTCTTTTGTACATGATCCTGAGTATTTTGTTTCATAAGCTCTAAGATGCAGTTTACTCTTCTGTATTTCTAAGGAAAAAATAAAAAATAAAAATAGATAAATAACCAATATTTCAAATTTGTTATTTAATGGTTAAGAGGATTCATGGTATTTACACTTCAAAATGTTTATGTGTTTCCAAATGGAAGAATGCTGGCAATATATCTCAGTTTGTAGCGTTTACTCTTGCTAAGCTTGATAGCCTGAGTTCAATCTTGGAGATCCATTGGGTGGGAAGAGAGAATGTAGTTCCACATATTGTCTACTGTCCTTTCTACATTCATCTTCCCACAAACATCTACTCAATCTCACACATAAAAATAAGTGACTAAAACAAACAAACAAACCAATGTAATAAAAAAGTTGGAAGAAGAAAATAGGACAGTGACCTGTTTACAAGCTGAACAACCCATTAGTTAGACTTGATTTCTGATGACCCACTTTACAGCCCTGTCCTCCTACCTCACTGACTGTTCTGAAGCCAGAGCCTCTACCTCCAATTCAGGAACACTCCTGCTACTCAGGTGCAAGTCACAACAGTCAGACAAACATGTGATGGACCTCCCTGTCAGTTGAATTGCTCTATCCCTAGACTTGGTTCCCCAGGGCTCATTCCACCACTGCCCCCACTTTACCTCACCACTTGCCCCTGGATGGGCCTCTGATGATACCAATTCCTTCAGATTCCTGCTCTTCAGGTGCAGGCCACCCCAGTCATAACTACAAAGACCCCATGCTGCATCAAATGACAAGCTACTCACCAGAAGTCAAGCCTCCAACCTGTTCAAATACTCCCTAGTGGATGAAATGCCAAGCTAGCCACCAGAAATTCAGTTCAGAAAGTCTGGAAGAGTAAAAATGAAACAAAATACCAATACAACAAAGATACAATCCGAAATTACCACTTAGACCTGTAATTAGCCCAAAGCCTGATGCACAAATTCCATTTAAGAACACAATCATAAATGCCAGTCAAATATGGCACCACCAGAGTCCAGGTATCCTAAGAACACAAGACAACTATGTTTCAATGCAGCTTAATCTCAATAAAATGACTTTAAAAATAAATATATGTTGATGGTAAAAGGCCTCACAAAATATATGAATATATCTTAAAGAAATAGAGGAAAAGAAAAAATGGAGAAAGTCAAGAAATCCCTTAAATAAAAGCAAACAAGAAAAAGCAAACAGATGAAGGAAACTATTCAATACCTGAATATGTGTGTGTATATATATATATATATGGAATTCTGACAATAGAAAATGTAGGTAAGCAAACAGAAAATATAGACACACACATAACCAACAGACTCTAAGATATGGAAGAAAGAATCTCAGAGGTTGAAAAAGGGATAGAATAATAGATTTAATGGTCAAAGGCAATGTTAAATCTAAAAACAAACAAACAAACAAACAAACAAACAAAAAAACCTAACTAAATACATCCAAGAAATTTGGTACGCTATGAAAAGACCAAACCTAAGAATAATAGGACTAGAAGAAAGAGAAGAATCCCAGCTTTAAAAAAAAAAAAAGCCAGAAAATATATTTAACAAAATCATAGAATATATTTTTCATAACCTAAAAGACATGCCTATAGAGGTTCAAGAACCTTACAGAACACCAAATAGATTATACCAGAAAAGGAAATCTCGTGGCATATAAAAATCAAAATACTACACATTAAGAACAAAGAATGACTATTAAAAGCTGCAAAAGCTAAGCCCAAATAACATAGAAAGGCAGACTTATTACAATTTCACCCAAAATATCATCTAAAACTCTTAAAGCCAAGGGGCCTGGGCAGATGTTTTGCACATTCTGAGACCATGGATACTAGCACAGACTTCTATACCCAGGAAAACTTACAATTACATAGATGGAGAATACAAGATATTTTACCAAAAAAAAGCCCATCAAATTTAAACAATACCTATCTACAAATCGAGCCCTATAGAAAGTACTAGAAAGAAAACTACAAACTAAGGAGATTGACTAAACCCATGAAAACACAGTCGATAAGTAACCTCACATCAGTAAAATCCAAACAACGGAAATACACACACACACACACACACACACACACACACACACACACACACACACTATAACCAAGACCTACCACAAAATAGTAAGAATTAACAATTATTGGTCATTAATATCTCTCAATATCAATGGACTCAATTCCTCAATTAAAAATACAGGCTAACAGAATGGAAATGAAAACAGGATCCATCCACCCACCATAACACCAAAGATATTACCTCAGAGTAAAAGGTAGGAAAAAGATTTTCAAAGCAAGACTCAAGAAGCACACCGGTGTCGCTAATATCTAACAAAATAGACTTAAAAACAAATTCATCAAAACATGGACAAAGATACTTCATACTTATTAAAGGAAAAGTTCAAAAGAGGATGTTTCAGTTTTTAACATCTATGCCTCAAACATGAGGGAATAAGTATTTGTAAAAATAAGCATAGCTAAAGCTTAATTCACACACAGAACCTCACACATTAGTAGTGGGGGACATCAGTACCCATTCTCAACAGTTTAGAAGTCATCCAGATAAAAAACAAAAATAATGCAGCTAACAGAAAATATGAATCAAATAAACTTGACAGGTATCCGTAAAGGATTTCACTAAACCATAAAAGACTATACCTTCTCAGCACTGGATGGAAAATTATCAAAAATTGACCACATACTCAATGACCAAGCAAGTCTCAACCTATCTAAGAACATTTAAATAACCTCCTGTATCCTATCAGACCACTACAAGATTAAAACTGGATATCAACAACAACTGAAACGAAAGAAAGCAGACAAACTCATGAAAATAAAACAACTCTAAACTGAACAACTGATGGGTTAAGGCATAAATGAAGAAAGAAATTAAGGACTTCCTTGGATTCAATGAAAATGAAACATACCCAAACTTATGTGGTGCATTGAAAACACTGAAAATAGGATTATTCTTAGCACTCATAAACAAATTAGTGAGATCTCATAATAGAGACTTTTACCCTCAAAGTTCAAGAACAAAAAGAAGCAAATATATCCATGAGAATGGTAGGAAATAATGAAATTCAGGGCTGAAATCAACAATATAGAAACAAAGAGAACAATACAAATCATCAAGTAAACAAAGAGTTGGCTCTTTGAAAAAAATCAACATGATTGACAAACCCTTATCCTAACTAAAAATGATACAGAGAGAGTATCCAAATCAACACAATCAAAAAGCAATTCATAGCCACAGACAGTGAAGAAATCCAAAGAATGATCGGGAAATCTTTACAAAATTAGGGGGCTGGCAACTTTTATGATAGATACCACCACTTAAGAAAGTTAATGAACGGTTAGATAAACTACGTAAGTTGGACACCATAAACCCAAAGGAAATAGAAGCAGTCATTAAGACAAGCAAGTCAGAAATATACAATTGAAAAAACAAAACATCTTCAACAAATTATGTTATTCTAACTGAATTGAACGTCTGTATGTAGAATGCAAATAGATCCATATCAGTAACAATGCACAAAATTCAATTCCAAGTGAATCAAAGACCTCAACATAAACCTGGATACACTGAACCTGATAGAAAAGAAATTCAGGAATATTCTCAAATTCATTGGCACAAGATAAACTTCGTGAACAGAACTCCAAAAGCACAGGCACTAAGATCAACAACTAATCAATGAAACCTCATGAAATTGAAAAATCTCCTTAAAGCAAAAGATACTGTCAGTAGGACAGAAAGAAAGTCCTTAGAATAGGAAATGTTCTTCACCAGCTCTAAATATGATTGAGAGCTAATATCCAAAATGTATGAAGAACTCAAGGAACCAGAAATCAACAAATTTACCAAAGTAAAAAAAAAAAAAAATGGAGCACAAATTTTAACACTGAATTCTCATTTGAGAAATCTCCAATGGCCAAGAAACTCTTAAGAATATATTTAACATTCTTTACCATCTGAGAAATGCAAATCAAAACAATTTTGAGTTTCCACATTACACCTGTCAGTACAGATAATAACAAAAGCACAGTGACAGCTCATGCTGTCAAGGATGTCGTCCAAGGAAAACACTCCTCCATTGCTGGTGTGAGTGCAAACATGTTTAGGCATTTTGGAAATGAATACTAGTCTCAGAAAATAGGAAATCAGTATACCTCAAGACCCAACTATTTGATTCTTGTAAATATACCCAAAGAATTCCCCATCTTATCACAAAAACACTTGCTTGACTATACTCATAGCAGCTTTCTTCATAAAAAGCAGAAACTGGAAACAACCTAAATGTCCCTCAACTGAATAATGGATAAAGAAAAGGTGGTACATCGACACAATGAAGTATTAGTAAGTTGTTAAAAGCAATGACATTTTGAAATTATCAGGCAAATGGAAGAAAATAGAAAAGATCATCTTGAATGGGTATATCCAGACCTAGAAAGACAAACATGGTATTTACTCACTCAAAAGTAGATGTTTGCTCTAAATTATATGACAATCATGCTACATTCCACAGACTCAGAGAGGCTAAGTAACAAGGTGGGCTTAACAGACACAGAAGTATTTCACTGAGAAGTGTAACTAGAAAAAATTTTGTAGGTGGCCAGGGGTGGGTGGGATTGGGAATAGAAGAAGTCAAGGCAGGAGAAAACACTGGGAGAAAGGAATGGAATTAGGGACCATTTTCAGGTGCAGTTGGAAACCTAGTGCAATGGAAACTACATGGAGTACAGGAAAAATCCTAGTAAAGATTCCTAACAATGGGTGCCACAGGACAGGACCTGTGCAACTTCTATTACCAGGCAAGGCCTCAGGTAGATGAATTGGGACACCAACCCAGACACAAAAGCTTCTACCTATGGTTTGCTAATCCTGCAGAGTGTGCTGGCACCAGAGCCCAGCAGAATTATCCTCAAATAAACCAGAGAGATTTCATCCAGAAACAATTGGTGTAGCATAAAGAGTCCTTTTAAGAAGGGGTAGGAATTATTGGAGGAACAGGAGAGGTCAGGGGCACAGCAGGAGAAAAAGACAAATAGATCAGCTGACTGGAACTCCTGGGAACTTGAGAGATCAGGGAATCTGTAAGGGTTCAATCTAGGCTCTCTACATATATGTTATGGTTGAGTAGCTTGGTGTTCTTGAGAGAATCTTACCAGTAGGAGTAGGGGCTGTCTCTGACTCTTTTGCCTACTTGTGAGACCCTTTTTCCTTTAAGGTTTTTTTTTTTTTTTTTTTTTTTTTTTTTGTCCAGTGTTAATGTTATTGTGTATGCCTGATCTTACTGTAGCTTGTTATGCCATGTTTGGTTCGTATCCCAAGGAGGCCTGCTGCTTTCTGAGTGGAGCATGAGGGGAATGGGGGGAGATGACACTCTTATGTAATATGAGAGAATAGAACGAAAATGAAAATCAGAAAAAAAATCAAAAGAAACGGTATCTTTCTATTTTTCTCATATGTTTTGTCCCATTTATTTTAGTTTAAACTATATAATGATTGGTATCTTTCTTTCATAATCTGTCACAAATTAGTTCTTCTGGAAAATACTATAAGATAAAACTAAAATGAAATAGAACGTTATATAAAATTTAGCTTCTCCTTCTCCTATTCTGAAAATAAGGTTCCCGAACTATCTCTGTGTTAGATGATAATTTTTTGGGCAATAATAAGCAATAGAAATAGTGAAGCATAATGCAATTCTGAATATTTTTGTAGGTAAATCTGTTTATTTGTGGATTGATAAACCATAGGACTTGAAAGAAAGAGAAACAACACAATACCACAGTTTGTTGTTGTGAACAGTTGCAATGATGTGCTTGTAACAGGGAGAAGAACAAAATGGCATCTCTTACTCAAATCCATTGGCATCCCCTTACTTTAATTTTCTTGTCTGAACTGCAGGGTTGTATGAAGATAATTTTATGTGACAAGTTGATTAGCCATACAATGCCTAAATATATGAGAAAAAATATTTCTGTATAACTTTAGAGGGCTTCAGAGAGAATCAAGAGGCCTTTATCAGTGAGAGCAGATGTCGTCTGGTCATCATAAAGGAGACAGAAAGGGGGAAACATCACTTCCTGCTTACTGATGACATGATACAAAGGTTTTATCTGGTTCTTAGGATAGCATTTACGTCAGAATGCTCCATGGTCTTGGGCTTTGAGGTACATTCTGGAATTTAGATAAAAAAACATTCATGGGTAACTGTTGACTCCCACCTTCACAAATTGTACCAGAGACAATAGTCTAGGCACACCTGTGTAGAATCAAGGTAGAAAAATTGACTCTTAAAGTAGGTGGAACCATTGTGAGGATATGGAACTTAGAATTTGTAAAAAGTAGAAAGGTAGTATTTTTGTTCGTTATACTTTGATGGTGAAACCAAGGTAGTCAACTGTCTGAAGCTCCTGCTGCTATCACTTTTCTGTCATGATATTCTCACCATCAAACTGTGAATGAAATTAACACTTTAATTTCTTTATTTTTTTTTTAATTAACAGCAACAGTTCCAAAATTAAGACTGTAAATCTATAGTTGTTAGAGGGCAGAATGTGGTGATTGCCTGCCTCCATAATTATACAATCCAGTCTATAACACACCCCTCTCTCTCTCTCTCTCTCTCTCTCTCTCTCTCTCTCTCTCTCTCACTCATCTTTCTATCTCTTTCTCTATCTCTCTCTCTCATAACACAGATGATGAGTTATATTTTATGTGTTAATTTGTTGCTTCAAATACACATTTTAAACAGTATGACTCATTGAATTCCCTGTAACCTTTCAATTATTTCACACGTCTTATTTAATCGAAACCAGTTGCTTTTTCCCCTTATTTTGATCTTACACAAAAGTCTCACTTCCTAGTTAATATTCATATATTATTTTTACGTCAGTGTAGACATGTTTCCTGATTCATATTTTTCCTCCATTTATTTAGTATTTATTTATTTAATCCTGATCACAGCCTTCTCCCTTCTCTCCTCCTAGTCCCAACACTTCATCCCCTCCTGCCATTCCCCCAATTAGGGGAAGGCCCCCAATTGATACCAATCCACTCTCGTATCTCAAGTCAATTGAGAATTAAACATATTCTCTCCTGTCTTGGCATGACAAAGCAGCCCATCTAGGGGAAAATGCCCCAACTGTATGTAGCAGATTCAGAAACAGGCCCTATCCTATTGTTAGTGCACCCACATGATGACCAAGATCCACATTTGCTACATATGTAAAGAGCATCTAGGTTCAGTCCATGCAAGCTCTTTAGTTGGTGGTTCAGTCTCTGTGAGACCCTGTGGGCCCAGGTTAAAAGATTACTCTGTAGGTCTTCTTGTGGTATTCTTGATCTCTCAGGCTCCCACTCTTCCACCGAACTCCTCAATTTTGCACAAGTGCTTGGCTTTTGGTCTCTGTATATGTTCCTGTCAGCTGCCAGAAAACACCTCTCAGAAGACAGTTATGCTAGACTCTTGTCTGAAAGCATATCAGAGTATCATGAATAGTGAAAGTGGTCTGCACTCTCCTGTGAAGTGGGTCTCAAGCTGAGCCAGTCATTAGTTTGCCATTCTCTCAATCTCTGTTCCATCTTTACCTCTACAATTCTTGTAGGCAAGACACATTTTGTTTTTAAGGTTTTATGTGTAGGTTGATGTCTCCCTCTCTCCACTGGGAATCCTACCTGCCTATAGGAGGTGCCTACTTTATGCTACTTAACACACATTGCTTGGTGTCTCACCTAGTATAACCCCAAACACACGCAGGAGCTTCCCCTCTTTCATAGATGTCCCCCACTCTGAATTTCTGTTCTCTCTTCTGGTTATTTTCCTTGCTCACCCTCTTCCTTTCTCTGCCCACCTGATTCCCATCCTGTTATCATTGCCAGCCCGTCTCGCACCCAATTCCCTCCTTCCATCTGTCTACTGTATTTCTTGTTCTGAGTGACTTTCAAGCATCTTCCCTTGATGTCTTCTTGGTTTCTTTGCATCTTCTTATTGTAGCATGGTTATCCTGTACTGTATGGTTAATAGTCACCTATAAGTGAGTATAAATGAAGGGTGTCTGGGTCTGGGATATCTTACTCAGGATGATTTAGTTCTATCCATTTTCCTGAAAGCTTCATGATTTCCTTGTTTTAATCACTGAGTAATATTGAGGGACATCTAGGTTGTTTCAAGTTTTTTGCTATTATGAATAAGGCTACATGGAACTTAGTTAAGGAACTGACCTTGTGGTACTGTGGGAGATCTTTTGGGTATGTGCCCAGGGTCTTGGAAAATAAGTCAAAGTATCGCTATTTGCAGATGATATAATAGTATAAACAAGTGACCAACGAAATTCTACCAGAGAACTCCTATTGCTGATAAAGATGTTCAGCAAAACGACTTCATACAAAATTAACTCAAAATATCAGAAGTCTTCCATATACAAATGACACTGGGCTGAGAGAGAAATTACAGAACAACACCCTTCACAATAGACACAAATAATATGAAGTATCTTGGTGTCACTCTAGCCAAGGAAGTGAAAGACATATATGATAAAAACTTCAAGTCTCCGAAGAAAGTAATTAAAGTAGATATCAGAAGGTTGAGAGATCTCCTATGCTATGGATCAGTGGATTAACAGTAAAAGTGGGCATGTAACCAAAAGCAAAATACAGATTCAGTGAAATCCCAATCAAAATGCCAACACAATTCTTTACAGACCATGAAAAGACAATTCTCAACTTCATATGGAAAAAAGAAAAATAATTCTGTACAATAAAAGAATTTCTAGTGGTATCTCCATCCCTAATTTCAAACTGTACTATAGAGCAACAGTAAGAAAAACCACATGGTGCTGGCATAGAAACAGAGATATTATTCAAACAAGTTGAAGACGCCAAAATACATGTACATACCTTTGAAAACTTGACAAAGAAGCCAAAAACTATACAATGGAAAATGATAGCATCTTGAATAGAGGGTTGTGTTCTAACTGAATATCTACATATAGAAAAATAAATCCATATATATCACTCTGCACAAAATTCAAGTCAATATGAATCAAAGAATTCAGCATAAAACCCAATGCACTAAATCTATTAGAAGAAAAATTGAGGAAGAACCTTGAAATCATTGGCACAGGAGGCAACTTCCTGAACAAAACAATATCACCTGAGGCTCAAACATCAACAATTAATAAATGGGACTTCATAAAACTGAAATCTTATGTAAGGCAAAGGACAATGTCAATAGAACAAAACAGCAGCCTAAAGATTGTGAAAAGGTCTTCTCCAACCTCACAGCTGACAGAGGGCTAATATACAAAATATGTAAAGAATTTAAACATGAACAAACCAAATAACCCAATTAAATTGGGGTACAGAGCTAAGCAGAGAATTTCCAACAGAAGAATCTCAAATGGCTGAGAAGCACTTAACGAAATGATGAACATCATCAGGAAAATGATAATCAAAATGAACTGACATTCCATCTCACATCCGTCAGAATGGCTAAGATCAAGAACTTAAGTAAGAACACATGCTGGTAGCCTGCTATCCTTCCTCTGAGTGCTACCACTTTTCCCCAACCAGGGGTCGTGGTCAAACATGAGGCACCAGATTATGTGTGAAAGTCATACCCCACTCTCCACTCAATTGTAGAGAATGTCCTGCCCATTGGCTAGATCTGGGTAGGGGTTTGAAGTTTACGGCCTGTTTTGTCCTTGGCGGGTGCCATAGTTTGAGCGGGACCCCTGGGTTCAAATCTGCCTATCAGTCACAGTCATAGGGGAGGGAAGTAAGGGGAAAATGGGAGGGATGGAGGAATGGGAGGATACAAGGGATGGGATAACCATTGAGATGTAATATGAATAAATTATTTTTTAAAAAGAACACATGCTGGTGAGGATATGAAGAAAGGGGAAAACTCCTCCATTGCTGGTGGGGGTGCACACTTTTACAACCACTGTGGAAATCAGTATGGAGGTTTCTCAGAAAACTGATTCATACTTTCTAAAAGCATAGGCGACTCTATTTTATATTTTGAAAATAGTAGACTTTTATAGCTGCAGCATTCTCATGCCATTTATATTTAATTATGTATTTTTGTATGAGTTTGCTGACCACACTTTTCTTTAAATTGAAGTTAGTGTCATGACATCCACAGAAACAAATCAACTGGCAACAAAAGTCTTCCATTGCCAAACTATCATTGTAAAATTGCTTTTTGCTTTATTTCCTCCAGACCATTATGCATTTATCTATTTTCTATTAGACTTGAAGGTCCAGATAATTAAGTAGGCTATATATCTATGAGTATGGATGTTCATCATCCTGTTCTTCTAGAATGTAGAACTAGCCACATCACTTATAATTTCTTTTCACTAGCCTTAAATGGCTAGTGTCCAATATCATTATTCATAAATCTGATTGGTCATCTTTTCTCTTACACCCTTGCTTTGAGAAATCCTTTCACGATTCTAAATCTGGAAAAATTGGGACTGTTCTTTAAATCTCTTTGTGCTTGAATGTGAAGGAATAGAATTGCTACTGTGACTAGAACATTCTATCTCATGCAGCCTATGTGTCTACTAGGGAAGGTTTTGAGTCTCACTATCTATGCAATCTAATTTCCTTATTTGAATATTTCCTAGAAACACTACAAATATACTACAGCAAATCAAGCATACTTCTCAATTAACTCCAGTACTGTTCACTGGAAGGGAGCAAGGAATGGTGAAATTTTGTGCCACATCCTACCTTTATCTTGTGAGATATTTAATTATTTTTTTTAATCAAAGTGTTCTATGTGTGGCATGAAAGTAACAATGTCTCAGTAAACTTTGACAATGGGGAAGAAAGAGTATAAAGATTGTCTATGTGGTCTCTTCCAAACTAGAATACTATAGACAAACAAAGTCATCCTGAGCCATATTTAATTCAAATGCTTGTCAAGGTGTGCTCCATAACCACACAGTTACCTAGCAAATGCAGATTTTTAGACTTTACCCACCCTGAAATTTTTATTGGTTTGGTAAGAAAAATGAAAAAGAAGAAGAAGGAAGAAGAAAAGATATCCCCACATCAATGTGATTGACACTAACAGATATTAGAGGAGCAGTGAAAGCATGTGATTGGTACAGAAAGTCAGCATAAGTCAAGAGAAGTTACATGATATTTTGTTTTGTGCTTTTTTTTTATATTGTGCTGTATTTATATTGTCCTTTCTATTGATAATCCAAGTACTTCTTGTGGCTTCCTAGGACAATACTAACCTGTTGTCTTTTGTTCTAAAACAAGAAAGCAAAAAGAATGTGTCATATGTGGATTTAATTCCACCATTCTGGCTTGAGTAACTGTGCTGTTGACTGTGAGCTCAATGTTAAAGAATATCATTCATATTGCATATTTAAAAATCATCTTTAAGTAAAAGCACACACATATTAAGCAAGGTTATATATCATATTGATGTTAGAAAAATAAAAACATTGTATATGAAGGTGTGAGGGACTCAATCTTATATCTTTGTTGGTTTGTTTAGTATTTCTGAATTCAGTGTTCACAGAAACTTTATAAATTGCACTAGTGTGAGCAATGAGCCTCACATTTATATGATTTCAATTTCTCAGTTCTCTGACAACTTACAAACACAACAACTCCATCGAAAGATGTACAGAGTATATAACACCATTCATCTAATCCTGTATTTCTAAAGTCATTTTCAGATTAATTTAATGTCTGAATTTCAATTCCTTCCAGGACAAACTTTAATGGTTTTGTGAAACAGTTTTCTTTTTCTAATACTGTGTGTTATAACATGACAGAATATTTGATTCCAAAAGCATTCAAACACATTTCTTTTGCTTGATAAAGAGGAACTTATTCTAATTCTATTGCTCAAGGCATACAAACCAAGGCAATTCTTTCTTCAGAAATATACTTTAGCTATACTGGAAATTTTGGAGCTGGAAGCACAAACATATTTTACACTTTATTTCTTATTGTTGATATTGAAATTTTCTTGTGTTTGCCTTTATCAGTTTAAGTTTTGGAATGATTTGTAAGGAATAGGTAAAGGAATAACAGAAGGCTTAAATAGTCAGAGTGTTTACTCAGTTAAAATTATGAGCTATGAGTTTACAGAAGCAAATTGTCAAAATAATGACGGCAGTATATATCTATCACAAACTTGAGGTTTGTGTTTACTATGAGATTCACAAATACCAACTGAATGTTCGAATTATAGCAGTTTAAAATTAACCGTAGCAAAATAAAAATCACAGTAACAAATAAAAACTTCAAATGGCTTCATTATTTCAACATCTTGTTATGTTTTCTCAGAACATTATTGAATTTATATTTTAATTCTTTTTCGTCCATTTGTCCTTGTCCCAAAGATATGAATGTTTTACAGAACATTTTCACAATGTGTTTAAGGGTACAGTTATTCTAATCCGCGAGTTACATGTTTGTATGGTTCAGGGTTCTCTAGAGTAACAGAACTTACTGAAAATTCTCCTTGCCATGTTCCTCACTATATATATGCCATGTTCTTCACTATATATCTGTGTTTACAAAGTTTGTGATCATTTGCAAAGAATTATCCAATAAAAACATCTTTGTATATGTTTGTCATTAAAGGATTATAAGTGCCTTCAGAAGTGACACCATCAAAGTTTGCCTTTCTCATCCTTGGCTTTGAATACATAGAACTTTTTATCACAGGATGCTGCCTTTAGATCTGAGCCAAGCTTTAGAAAAGCATAATGAAATCCACTTGAAATGACCTACATTCAGAGGAAAAATTAAGAGAAATTAATGTGACATGTTCCTAGGTTTGTTGAGAAATCCAGGCAGATATCTGTAATCCATGTTAGTTCTTGCATTGAAATACACTATAAATCCATTTTTTTTCTAAATCGTGTTTTTCCCTTTTGTATTTCACTGGTTCTTGGGTTTCACGAATATGTCAGGTGTTTAAACACAGTGATCAGCTAAAGTGAGATATGAAATGCAACAGAAAAGATCTAGGCCTAGGCTAATGAATCTGATAATACTTGATGAAGATGAATATAATCATCCAGTGTCTTGGTATGGAACAAACCACAGTGCTAACTTCCATTACGTGTAATAGAGTTCTAAGTAAGTTAATAGTTCATCTTGGCATATATCTCTCCCGGTTTACATCTTAAAAAACATTTCCAAGAAAACTGAAGACACTAATTTGACAATCATAGTAATTCTTTGAAAATGTATTCTACAAATATAGCTGTTAGAAACATAAAGCTATTAGAATTCATGGGTAATTTTGTTAAAATCATCACTAATAATGTGATAATTTATCCATTGTCAATTTGATAGGATGTAGAATCATCCAGGTAAACAGCCTCTGAGCAGGTCCATGGCATATTTTCTAGATTAGGTTAATTACAGTGTGTAACTCCATTCCATGGCTTGATGTCCTAGACCACAGAAGAAGAAGGCTAGCTGAGGTAACACTAAAAAAAGAAAATAATAAATATTAAGTAATGCAAGCATAAAAATCATTATAACCACAAAATCCTAGACACTGAACACACACACACACACACACACACACACACACACACACACACAGTGCCCAGAAACAGAGAAACTACTCACACCACAAAAATTATATTCACACATCCATATACAACACACACACACGTATTACCTGGAATGCACATCACACACACACACCACCCACATCACACATATAGTGACACACCATACATTTGCACGTAATGCACACAGACACATCTCTACTATACCACTCACTCTCTCCTCCTCCATCTCTCCCCTCTACACATACTCACAAGTGCTCCTGCTCATTCAGACACATAAAATGCCCATACCACAAAGACACAAACATGTTCAATACAAGCGCATACTACCTTGAATAGCATACGTACATATCACCACACAAACACACACACACACACACACACACACACACACACACACACACACACTTTCTATTGTACAAAGGAATCTATAGGATGGAGAGTTCACATCGAGATATTTGTTTCAATAAGAGCTACCTGGAGTATTTGTCAAAATTTATTAAATACCTCTGAGATGCAAAATGACTGTAGAAATCAGCTGAATTGGTATGTGCTTTGATTACTTGAGAAGGTAAACTTTTTCTGGGGGGAAAAAGGTCTTTTTTTTGCCTTCATGTTTTGATGTAACTTTTGATTTCCTAAAGGAAGATTTTCTATTAGTTTAAAGGCCTTGGGATCAATGAAAGGAACAAGCTTATCTTAATTAAATATTATATTTAAAAATCATTGTGTGTGTAATTAAAGTGAATCAACATTGAATAATTTTGCAAATGAATTACAAATATATTAAATCGATAAATCTTGTCTCTTTAATTTAAAGCAGCTACTTTGTTTGTTTGTTTGTTTTTCAAGACAGGGTTTCTATGTTACACAGATCCTGGCTGTCCTGGACTCTCATTGTACACCCCCAGCTTACAAAGATCTGCCTGCCTCTGCCTCCCACATGCTGGGATTAAAGGGGAGCACCACCATGTCCATCACTAAAGCTTACTTTTATATATAGGTATAAAGAGAGTCATGGAAGCAACATGCACATCAGTTTTGTGAATTGTACATTGACTCTGAGCAGAGCACTCATATAATGTTTTCTTTTTATAAATTCCTGAATGAAATTGACCTTAGGCTATACGTTTTGTGATACTTTTTTTTGTTTATAGTTTTAAGTTTTTGTTTTGTTTGATTTATAGGCTTGCAAAACTCTCTGTATTATTGGTGTGTCATCTTCAACCTCCTGGCCCAGAAGCCCAGCATATCTGACAGACGTATTTGTGAGGCAGGAACTATTGAGGACTGATTTTGGCCATCAATTCTGCCTTCATCCAAGCTTGCCCACTTTTAGGCTGAATTCTGTCTGTGGCCAAAATGAGAACATGTTGCCAGTGGCTGGTTTGTGACGTTTGAAGCCATCTCCATGAGGAGGTTCTTTGATGCTCATCATCTTCTTTGAGGTTGGCTGGGCGTTGTCAAGAGTTTATCTGTCTTATTGTCAATGAATCTTTAAAATAATAAAAACATCTTTAGTGTCATATTCTGTAGATCTGAGGTTTTTGAAGACCTTATCTGTTTTACCTTATCTATCTATGGAATCATATATATCTGTTAACCTATAATATACATTCTTGTAATAAAAATAGACTAGTCATTGACATGACCATGATTTGTTCAACTAACAATTAACTTGTATAACCTACTTATACTAAACAGTCTGCAATAGGACTTTCAAAGTGTTGGAAGAAAAAGGTTCATAATCACCTATCTCCTGCTATAATAATGTCACATGACATCAAATAATAATCCTGAGTAATGTTTGATAAATTGTTTGGAAAGAAACTAATGACATCTGTGTCAAGAAAAGTAAACTACGATCAATACCAGCCACTAGCCCATGAAAATTTGGCTGAAATATCATTTTCTGATTTAAGGAAAACGGGAAAAATTATTTTTCTACTGTTCAGCACATGCTGTGTTTGAATTCTCAGTGAAAGGACTGTTAGCTAACCATTTAGGGAAACAAAGTAGTATTAGAAAAAAATAGAAAGTTAATATAACTTTCTTTTTTTTTTTTAATATAACTTTCTAAACACAAGAAATAATGGAGCCCTGTTCTAACTATAGCATCAATTCTCTTTAAATGTGAATAGAGAAAAACATCAAATAATAAATTTCCAGTTGTTTAAAATAAATTCACAGAAAACATAGTATTTTCTATTAAAAATAAAAAATTACTTAATTAACATGCTTATAGTTTGTTGGTCATCCTGATACACTATTAATGACAAATAAAAGATTTTTGAAGCATTCTGAGTCATATAAACATTTTAAATTTTTTCCCCAATGTATAAAAAAGACTTGGGTTGGAAATAAATAAAAACATATTATATTAAATTAAATACATGAAGTGTAAATAATATGAATTTATTTCTATGACAATACAAATACACAATTTATAAGCATATTACATTAAGAGACAAAGCCTAAACAATAATGGAAAATTAAGTTGTAAAGGTTAGGAGAAACCAATTAGAAACAAATTAAGTGAAAAATGTGGCATCTAAATTAGTATCATATTAAATAACTAATCAATATAACTATGATTTCTAAGATAAAAATCTCACCACATAGAGATTAATCTTTTTATTCAATTCAACATAATAAGTATAGTGAGAATCATACCATTGATATAAGTAAAACATTTAAAGACAAGATTACTAAATTGTTTATGTAAAGACACTAAGTGTACAAATTAATGAGTACATTCTGATATGTTCAAAAGATAAATTGGCAAAAGTTTCAGAAACACTAGGAGAGATGTTAGAAATATAGTTAACACCCTAGGAACATTCACCAAATAAGCATTCACATCATCAGAGCACTCAAAAGATATTAGAAAACAGATTAATGGATTATTTATAGACTGGTTACTCTACACTTTACTATCAACAAATGTTTAAATAATTTTAAGAGCACATATACTACATTATTTACGTATTACATATAGCTAATCTTATTTTGTGTTTCAAAGGGTCTACAGTTGGGAGCCAGTGACATGGCTCAATGACACAGCATGATTACCACCAATCTTGACAACCTAAGTTAGATTCCGGGAACTCACATGGTAGAAGGAGTGAAACCATCAATTTATTCCTGTAAATTGTCATCAGACCTCTATATGTGTTCTTTGATATACATAAAGGATATCCACATTCATATGTGGATGTCTCTCATCCACACACCCACACACACACATCAAATAATGAATAAAATGAATTTTTATAAATACCTTTGGTTTTAGCTTTGGAGCTAGTATGCCTCTATGTAATCCTGGCTGTCCTCCAACTCTCTGTGAAGACCAGGCTGGCTTTGAGATCACAGAGATACGTCTGCCTCCACCTCCTGAGAACTGGGATTAAAGGCATGCATAATCATTCTCCAATAAAGAGTTTTTTAAAGGTCTCTAAATTTCTTTTGTAGTAGTTGAGGTGGAGTTTTACAGTTCCATTCTGTTTCTAGGAAAACAGAGCTTATCCCTGATCACCAAAGGAAGAAGCGATGTAATCTGTGGAAGCACTATACCTAAGTGGCAAGAACTAGAAATGAACCAATACTCACCAATTATACTATTGAGTAACAACTCATGTTACCATCATAAACAAAGATATGCTCATGACACAATAGTGTAAACAGTGGTACATGAAGCAATGTTTCACAGATGAAACACCTAATAAAACCTAGGTACAAAAGATTGCATGTGTACCTAGAAATTAAACTGACTTAAAGAGTTGTTAAACAAATTTATGAGAGACCAAGCAGAAAAGGTGGTTGCCATCAAGTCTGAGTACTTTAGTTAGAGCTCAGGGACCATTCTGGTAGTAGGAGAGAATTTGTACCCAAAATTTGTTCTCTTATCTCTATGTGCATGCTGTAAAATTCTGCTACACCTTCAAAGTAAATAAATAAAATAAAAATATTTTTAAAAGAAAACTTACAGGCTACTACAAGCAGTTCTTACATTGAATTGAATGGCAGATGTGTGAACAATATATTTTTGAATGATTTTGGGTTATATGCTGAAGATTAATCACTTTAACATCATTAAAAATTTAATAAAAATAATTACAGAAGATCCATAGAAGAGATAATGAAAGTTGAAAAGTACTTATAAGTGGAAAAGATAACAATATTAGTTCAAAATGTATAAAATCCAAAGGAGTTCATAATTAGTACATTAAATATTAGAATAACTCCTCCTATAAATTTAGATAACAATTATTATTAAATAACATAATAGGATGAAAAATCATATAAGTACAACACAATTATAGCAGTATATAGCTTTATGGCATAATTATGATAACAATGTCAGAGAACTATGTTTATCCTATACTAAAAGCAATGTATTTGGATCCCCAGTGAAAATAATAAATATAATCATAAAATTATTATTAGAAGTAAAAATGAGATATTGACTATTTAAATTAATGTGGGTAATGAACAAATATGTGTATATTACCATATATTATACAAAATAATTCTATCAGTATGCGTGACGAGCTGATTAAATTCTGAAGAAAAACGCAATATACCAGAAACTAGTCAAGAATAAGTACAAAGTTGAATAATTTAATGCTTATTCAACCTATTCAGTCATTTGTTAAATTCCATTGATAGCCAGTTGTTTGCTTATAATTAAAGTATGTGAAGAGCTGAGGCAGGGGAAACACGAGTTTAAGGTGTGCATGGGTACCATGGTAAAAGTTCTTTTAAGGTGTGCATGGGTACCATGGTAAGTCCTTTTATGTGTGCATGGGTACCATGGTAAGTAAGTCCTTTTAAGAAACAAGAGAAAAAGGGATCTCCTTAAAAATGAGTCATCAGTATTTGAAATTGTTTTAGAAAAGGTCTTTCAAATATTGGAAGAACAAAATATTTGAATTTTACATACATTCTGCCAAAGAATTAAAGAGAAATTACCCATCTCAATTATTTTATTGGACAGGGAGAATGTTGTTATTAAACTAGAGGCCAGTTTAAAAAAAAAAGTTCATTATTTTTATGACTCGATGCAGTACCACGAACAAGTTAACAAAGGTAACGATTAAAACATTTAAAAAGAACATTATACTGTAACTGGATTTTGAAAGGAAACACAAGCCAATTTCAGATCAATGAATGGGAATTAACATAGTATACTACATAAAACAATGAAAAGCTAAAATAATGTAGCTATCTCAAAACATATAGAGAATTTATTAATGTGTATAAGTAATTATAAAGGAAAAATTCTAAGTAAAGTTAAAGAAAATCTTCCAATCAAGAAAAGGATTCTATGAAGCATCTAAAGAAAACATTTATATAATTATCTTTTTATGTTTTTTTCAAATTTTATGGTAGCATTTTGAATTCTTACACTATAATAATGCATTTACCTAGTATTCCTTATCGTTTTACTAACTTTTCTTTATATATTTTAAAAGAACATAAGTAGGTGAATAATGGGTACATTGAAGTATAGAAATTAAATAGAAATAGTTTAGTATTTCATCATTTTAACATAAATCCTTTAAAAACATGTCCCAGCAAGCTACAAGCTAACAAGACACAGGCCACAAATCTGAACACTTGGGTGGCAAGAAGCAGAATTGTTGCACTGAATTTCATTCAATCCTATTTTATACAGAGTTCTTTGCAAGGAAGGGCTATAAAGCAAGACCTTGACTGAAAAATCCAATAAAAAATAAATGCTCTTCTTGTTGAAACCTTTAAGGGGAATGAACAGGAAGATATTGAGCTCAAAAGCAGTATTGGCTACATCTTTAGTCCACCTTTGATTGTTCCTACTCTTCCAATGATGCTGTTATTCTACATGCTTTCTTATAGCCCCCTAAACTTTCTTCACGTGGCCAAGATTTTCCCAGGTGGAAGGACTTAAATGATCATTATAACACTTGAGTCCCCCACAACACTACATTTGTTCCTATATGTTTTATATTAGTAATGCTTACAGTTTGCTCTAAAATAAAAATGAAGATTAAGTAACTCAAAAGCTCTTAGAGCTCTCATACCTATTCTCCCTCAGTTTATTTTTAAAACTTAAAATTTATATAATCTTCCTTTTCATGAACAGTCAGTTAAATGAAAAACAAATCACTCCCTTTCCTATTTGGTCAGTGTCATAAGGAGCCAAACCTTGGCAGGCACATTTTTTTTATACAGCCAGCGTTTTGTGCCCAAAAAGCAGCATTCTTTCTTGTAGAAGAACTAATTCCACACTATCAGAATACATTGTTCATGAGACATGAGTCTAAAACTTTATAGAAAGGTGAGGAAGTACAATAGTAAGGACTCCTCACTTCCTCTTGAATTTTGACAGTGATGAACACATCACAAAACATTGGCATTGGTTGATTTAAACATTGCCTTCCAATATGCACTATAATTGAATCCTCAGGACTCCATTTCTTCCTTCTGTGTACCTGTCGCCTCTTAGTGTTGAGCTAATAAAAGTGAGTTAAATGGTCATTTGCTAATTGCTTCATTTTATTTTTGTAAAGTGAATTCTTTTATAAGAAGTGACATGTGATTTACAAGAGATGATATAGGTGTCTTAATCAATCATATGATGGTGCTGAGAAGTCAAGCTGAACCCAGCACAGTCTATGCACAGAACACATAAATACAACAAGGAAATGACTTTTATCCCAATGAAAGAGACTCAGTGTAATCAACCTGCCACCTAGTGTATGACTGCTCCCCTATGAGAAAGGATTCATAATTGGATCCTCCAAGTGTTAAGTATGGCTAGATCAGCCTTGCTAAAATGAAGGATATATTTAAAGACAAATGGTGTCTTCTATTCCTTACACTATATATATAGTCACTTTTAGTCTCTATAAGCAAGCACTTCATGGTGTGGAGAAAATAGCTTACTGAGATCCACAATGTGTGCCACTGTGTCCAATTGGTGGTTCAGTCTTTTCTCTACTGGGTATCATTTTCTCAGATTATTCATATAAACCATAAATTCCTTCACACTCTGTGCTTTTTCTAAAAGATGTATCATACCCTTACCCTTTAATTCCAATTTTCCAATCTTCTTGCTTCCAAGTCTCTGACCTTTCAAACAAACTATTAACAGCTGTCTGTGAATCAGAGAACATTTGGATTCCTGGCCAAACAAAGTGGCCGATGAAAATGGAAAACATTTTTTGCTCAGAAATTCTACAAATGGTGAATATTTTCTTTTCTTTCTATACTCCAGAGACCTACTCTCCCCAAATCGCCTATGTGGTACTGTGTTGACAGGACATTTTTGCCTTTCAATAGACCCAACATACCAGGATGCTTCATTAACTCTGAAAATGTTTAGTTCTGAGGCCAGTGAGGTAGCTTAACAGGTAAGAATCCTCACCATCAAGCCAAACTAGCCCAAGGGGCATGTCCCATGAAAGCCTTCACTTACCAGGAAACTGGGACAGAGGGGAGGACATCCTATTGGGACTCTAAATGAGAGAAGCATGGGAGAATAGCAAAGTAGAAGAATCCAGAGGGTCCTAGAAACCTACAAGTAGAACATTATGATAGGCAGATTTGGGCCCAGGGGTCCCGCTCAAACTAAGGCACCAGCCAAGGACAATACAGGTAGTAAACTTTAAGCCCCTACCCAGATCTAGCCAATGGTCAGAACATTCTCCACAGTTGAGTGGAGAGTGGGAAATGACTTTCTCACGTACTCTGGTGCCTCACATTTGACCATGTCCCATGGAGGGGGGGATGGGGTGGCAGTCAGAGGAAGGACAGTAGGTTACCAAGAAGAGACTTGATACCCTATGAGCATATACAGGGGGAGGTAATCCCCCTCAGGAACAGTCAGAGGGGAGGGGAATAATGGGAAAATGGGAGGGAGGGAAGAATGGGAGGATACAAGGGATGAGATAAACATTGAGATGTAACAAGAATAAATTAATTAAAAAATTAAAAAAAAGAATGTAGGAAGGAAAATTACATTCACATCAAAACTTATGTAGTCCATTGATCATGAGAGGAGATGCCCATTGCTAAAGGAGGAAGAAGAAGAAGAAGGAAGGAAGATGACATGAGAAAGTGAGCCACTAGAACTGAATTCTCCTAGCAGCTAGTGCTGTCAAACAGACATCTCCCCAAATTCACTTAGCAAATATGGAACAAAAAGGCACTTTCTGAGAATGAGAGTACAGATGTTATCAAAGAGCTATGCATTCAAGGTAACTAGAAAGGAACAATGGAAGTCCAACATCAGACAAAAACTAAAGGCCCCACTGTAGGAATGACAGGATTCAAAGATGAAGTCTGTAAACTTGCTCTAGTTCCAGGCTCGTGAATGATTCTAATTGGAGTGATCTTTGTAGGTGGCCTCACCAGCTTCTTGACTTCTCAGAATATGCAAATATCTACAGCTAGAAGCCTCAGATAGAGTCCATTATAGTATCAGCTTTAGAAATATATGACAAACTAGGAAAGCTCTTATCCAAAGGCACATGTCTACAGAAAGAGATTCTAAACCTTCACATACAGCCGACATACACTTGTACCCTGATGAGGGCTGACCTAAATTTTATCACCAGCAGTGTTAGTGTGATCCTGGACACACCACTGAGACTGAACAGCATCATGGAAGTAAGCTGTTACCTTCATGAGCAAAAGTCTATGTTAACAACACTGAAATCAGAGGCAGCATTACATAGAAGAATATTGCATGTTCTAAGATAATAAGCTTTTAGGTACCTAACTTTGCTTTGTTAATTAAACTAGCACTGAAAAGATGTTAACTGATCCTATCCTTAGGTGTCCCTTGCACAGATTATCTGAAGTAGACTTATTATCGGGTAGAGACACAGGGTCTTGGGTGACCGATTATCTATCTCGCTACCATAACTTTCAGCTTATAGCATTTTAAAAATCATCTTTCATTTTAAAAACAGGAATCCTGTGATGTTGTAGACTTAATAATGTACTGCATTTCTACAGTGGTCTGAGAAGGCTGTGGGCTTTGTGTATTACACAGTGTCCCAATATTAGTGTCCATGGGCATGTCATAGAAGTCTAGGATTGATCCACTCATTGTGACACTGTGTTGGACAGAACCACACAGTATGTGACCAAAGTTTTCTACTAGACATTCTGGATATCTGATGCTAACTCTGTTGTTGGACAACTAAAGAACCAATCTGCCTTCATTTTAGGCTTGAAATTATCTTCTAGAAAAGACAAACTAGGTTTATCCTAGTTAGTGATTAAACCTGTTTCCAAAGGATTGCCTATGCCCCACCTGTAACCTTAATTACTGCCTCTTCCAGGAAAGGCAATCATGTCTTTGTTTCAAATAGTTTCTTATAGCCGTATTGCAACCCTACATCTGTTTTGAAAGTTTATATGACGACCTGTGACTACCTGTGCTTTCACTCCCTTGTTATGCCCACTTTTTATCCATGTCTTTGTTTTAAGAAGTGATTAGGAATAACTTGTTAAGCTTATGTCCTGCTCCTGTAAGCCCATCTATTTTCCCCACCAAATCTTCCACTTGCAAACTTTATGCCCCTGAGCTATAAAACCCTTGTCTGCCTAACATCCAATGCTGACCCCTTCAACCCTGCCTTAGGAAGAGGCAGCCATGTACATGAATAAAAACAAATCTTGCCCTAATTAATTGTTTGATATAACTGATTTGGTCATGATGATTTAGGTTGGTGGTCTTTCTTATCCCATCTTTGGGATTAACACAATGTTTGTCTTGAGTGGCTGGTTAATAACAAAACAATGAAACACACTAATGACTGACTTATAAGCAATCTGGGTTTAGGATAGAAGTAGAGTTGGTGACTGCAGATTCAATAAGGGAAGAAGAGAGAAAGAGAGGAGAGGAGGGAAAGAGGGAGAGAGGATGGAAGGAAAGAAAGCAAGAAAAGCTTTCTTTGAATTTCTGAATATCTATATACAAATGAACCCAGATATTAAGGGGCATGTCCCACGAAAGCCTTCACTTACCAGGAAACTGGGACAGAGGGAAGGGCATCCTATTGGGACTCTAAATGAGAGACGCATGGTAGAATAGCAAAATAAAAGGATACAGAGGGTCCTAGAAACCTACAAGTAGAACAATATGATAGGCAGATTTGGGCCCAGGGGTCCCGCTCAAACTAAGGCACCAGCCAAGGACAATACAGGAGGTAAATTTTAAACCCCTTCCCAGATCTAGCCAATGGTCAGAATATTCTCCACAGTTGAGTGGAGAGTGGGATATGACTTTCTCACGTACTCTGGTGCCTCACATTTGACCATGTCCCCTGGAGGGGGACACCTGGTGGCACTCAGAGGAAGGACAGCAGGTTGTCAAGAAGAGACTTGATACCCTATGAGAATATACAGGGGGAGGTAATCCCCCTCAGGAACAGTCATAGGGGAGGGGAATAATGGGAAAATGGGGGGGGAGGGAAGAATGGGAGAATACAAGGGAAGGGATAAACATTGAGATGTAACAAGAATAAATTAATAATAATAATAAAAAAAGACTGAGATGAGAAGAAAATGTCATTTACTCAAAACAAAGAAAAACTTTCTGAGAATCCTGGTCTCACTTCATTACAAAAGAATTGTCTAAGAAACCTATCATGTAGAACTCAGTAGTGGACAAACTACAGAAGAGAATTGAAATCACCTATGTTTTAAATTTATTTACTTATTCACATTATATTCTGATTGCAGCCCCCCTCCCCTTCCAGTTCCTCCTTTTACACCCTTCCTCCATTCTCCTCTTTTTGTTCTCCTCAGAGAATGCGGAGGCCCTCTGTGGATACCAATCTCTCCTGGCATATTAATTCACTGGAGAACTAGACACAATCCCACTGCGGTCAGACAAGGATTCACACTTAGGGGAAAGGAATCCAAAGGGAGGTGTCAGAGTCACAGGACTGCTGTTCCAATTATTGGAGAATCTACATCAAGAACAAGCTACATATCTACTACATATGTACCGGGGGCCTACGACCAATTCATGCATGCTCCTTGATTGATGGTTCAATCTCTGTGATTCCCCCAAGGACCCAGGCTAGTTGACTATGTAGCTCTTCCCATGGAGTTCTTGAACCCTCAATCTCCCTGAATCATTTCCCTCAACTCTTCCATAGGACTCTCCAAGCTCTGTATTGTGTTTGGCTGTGGCTCTCTGCAACCATTTCCATCAACTGCTTAGTGAAGCCTTTCATAGAATTATGCTAGGCTCCTCTCTACAAGGAAAACAGTATCATTAATAGTGTCAGAAGTTGGTTCTTTCTCTGGGATGGGCCAATTCCTTCAAACTTGTTGCATATCTTGTTGGCTGGAAAAATTTGGGTTTTGTTAGTACATTGGTATCCTTATTTCTTCATTGGAAGTCCTGTCTGCCTACAGCATGTGGTTACTTCAGGCACCACTAACCCTTTTGTTAGAGGTCTCAGCTAGACTGACCCTCATGAACTTCCTGGGGCTTCCTCGCTCCCAGTTTTCTGTCATATGCCAGGGATGCCCCTCACCTCTGATTTTTTTTTCTCACCTGGATCATTCTCCTCTGCTCTTCCTACTTTAACTCTCACTCCTGCTCCCCTGCCCAGCCCCTTCCTTACCCAATTCCCACTCTCCAGCCACCTCCAATGCCTATTTTATGCCCCTTTCTGGGTGAGTTGTAAGCATCCTCTCTTGAAATTATCTATATTAAGAAGAGCCAACCTACTTTGAAAGTATACAAAAAAATGAGTTGGTAGTCTTACACAGGCTAAAGAAAATCACTCACCCTCAAGAAAAGATCACGAACAAGAGAAAAAAGACATTCTTTAGGGATTGGATATGTGGTTTTACATGAATAAAATGAACAAAAGAAATGGAGCCCTTTGCTATCTACTAGCAGATGAAGTCTGAGGCCTCTGTAGTGAAAGTGAAAAGAGATTAAAAAACAGTTTTGAGAAAAAAACAAAGTTTACCTTAGAGAGGAAAGACACAAAAGAATCATTGACATGCAAAAAAAAATAAAAAAAAACCATCAAGGAAGAGAAAGTTATATGAATAGCATATATTCTGCAAAATGTACGGAATACTCAGATTTTTTGTTTGTTTCTGGGACTAAATTGTGAGTCAGTAATAATCTGGAGAAAAAAGGTCAAAGAATTTTGTCATAGATGATGATAGTAACTGGTCCAACAAGTTTGGGTAAGGGTTTTGGAACTACTGAAAGTATTCTTGTCATAAGTTTGTCACAGGTGGCAGTGCCACCTGCTCAAACTCTGTTTTACTGTCAGTTTTTAATTCACAGTATTCACATGGGTGTGTGGGTGTTCCTCAGGCAAGTATTTAGATCCATGCCGCAGCTAGGCAGCCACTCCTTTGATATTACTGTAATTATCATCAGCATGTATGCTATTCTGTTATATAATCACGACAATAAGTGACAAATTATAATGGTCATGAGGAAGATATCAGTGGCAAGTTGAGTAATAAGTAAAAAATGGGTTAGAAAAAGGCAAATACAGTAGATGGTATGTTTTGGGATCTATTTCATGCCTAGTTTAATATCATGAGAATGAAATGATAATAGAAAACATGATTCCCCCTTGATTTTTATTTTAGAACTTTGAGTGTATATATATATATATATATATATATATATATATATATATATATATATATATACTTAATAAAGGTAATCATGTAATAAAGATAGAAACTTTTAGATTCTACACAAGAATATGTCTAGGGTGTAGGAGCAAAATTAATGCTATATTCTAAATGTAATTTATATTCTACAGTTAACACCATGGTCTGTGAGAAAGCTGTCCTCCAGGTAATTCCACTACTCCCTGAATTCTGGGAAAGGCCACACACTGCCATAAACTAAACCTGCCAGCACTCTCCAGAAGATCCAATTAACACCCAATGATCCCTGGAGATTCAACCTCCTGGAACCAACCTGCTGGAAGGTCTGCATTCCTGAGACTCAACTTTCACTGGAGATCTGGTCCACACTCAGCCTGACTAAAGGATTGCATTCTTGAGACTCACAACCCCGCTTATGGTTTTTTCCCTTACTTCCCTGTGACCCCAACCCCTAATTACAGTATTTCCTTATAAACCCATTAGCCTTGAAGCTCCGGTATCATTCTCCTACCCTGCTGCATCAGGAAGGATTGTGATCCAAAGCTCTGAGCCCGTAATACAGGACCCTGTATTTGTTGCATCTGTCTCGAGTCCTGGTGGTCTTTTTTGGGGGTCTCGCAATCTGAGTAATCTCGGCATAATAAGGGTAGAGACTTAGTAAAGTACAAACAAAATCAGATATGGAGACTCTTGATGGTAGAGGTTGCAAAAAGGAATGTTGATGTGTTTGACTGTGTACCAGTAGATTATCACAGTTAAATGAAAAGTGCAGGACATTGTCATGTACTATTTATCCACTAATTGTATGCTTTAAACTTTTAAACATTATTTTATTTATTAAAATGTATTCACTTTACATCTTGATTGTTATCCCCTCTCACCACTTATCTTCCCATCCCCACCCTCCTTCCCTCTTCAGCTATATTCCCCTCCCCTAGACCTCTGATAGGAGGGCTCTTTTCCCCTACTGTCTGGCAACAGCCTATCAAGTTTCATATAGAAAGCCTGCATCCCCTTCCTCTGTGTACCCACAAGGCCATCCTGCCAAGAGGCCGTGATCAAATTGTGGGTACCAGAGTGCATTTAACAGGTTCACTGGAAGGTCCCCAGCCCACATGGAGAATTAGCAGACCATGGGCTACATCTGAGAGGGGGACTTGCTGGCTCTGATTCCTTAACAATTCTACTTTCTTAAGGATTTATTAAAGGCATTTTCCTCCATTACAACCCAATTACCCTAAATAGGAGGGAAAGGAGATTAAGGAGAACAAGAATCAGTTCCCTGTGGCAATTCCCGGCGCATAAATCTCAGGAGTCTAGCAGATATCTACGCAACAGAAGCAGCTGCACTGTCTGTGGACTGAACTTGGAGATATCCACCAAGACCGCTGCTGCAAAATCTGAAACTCTGGGCACTATGGGCAGGAACCTTCCATCTCCTCTCCTGTTCCTCAGTCTTTTTCTCTAATCCCCACACCACTTCCTCCTTCCAATACCCTGGCAAGAATCTCAGGGCCCCTGCCTTTTGTCTGGGGCTGACCCTTCCTCCCTCTCAGCCTATACTAAGGTATTTATCAGTTTGTAGAGACAAAGTCTCATTGGTGTCAAGCATCCCAACACTGTTTTCACCTTGGGCCTGATCTAAACAAAATTACATTCTCTTCACACATCCCCCACTTCTATTAAAAAGAAGAAGAAGAAGAAGAAGAAGAAGAAGAAGAAGAAGAAGAAGAAGAAGAAGAAAGAAGAAGAAGAAGAAGAAGAAGAAAGAAGAAGAAAGAAGAAGAAGAAGAAGAAGAAGAAGAAGAAGAAGAAGAAGAAGAAGAGGGACTAGGTTCTCTGTATGCATTGTCCTTGGTTGGTGCATCAGTTTTGCAAGGCCCCTGTGTCCAGATCCTCTGGCCTTGATGGTCTCCCTGTGGAGCTCTTGACTCCTCCTGCTCCTTCTACCCCCGACTATTCCACACTACTCTCTCTACTCCCTGCCAGAGTCTGGCTTTAAATCACAGCATCCGTCCTGTTCCCACACTGGGTAGAGTATCTCAGAGGACATCTATGTTGGGCAAATTTCTACCTATAAATAAGTATACACCATTCATATCTTTCTGGGTCTGGGTTACCTTACTCAGGATGATCTTTTTTACTCCCATTTACTTATTCACAAATTTCAATATTTCTTTGTTTTTAATAGCTGAATGTATTCCATGTGAAAATGTACCACATTTTCTTTTTTATTTTTAAATAATTTATTCAGATTACATTCAGATTGTTATCTCCTCATGTGTTTATTTTCCTGTTCCCTCCCTTTTTCACCCTATTCCCTTCTCCTAGACCTGCAACAGAAGGGGACCTCCTCCCCTACCATACGATCACAGCTTCTCAGGTCTCATCCGGATACCCTGCTTCCTGTTACTCTTAGTGTCCTCAGGCATCCCCACCAAGGGGAAGTGGCCAAAGAGAGGACAACAGAGTTCTTGTCAGAGGCAGCCTGTTCTCCTCACAACCATCGAGAGTGAGTTGTCCATTGGCTGAATACAGAGCTTACTGCAGGTATTATTTTTGGTTGGTACAACAGTTTGTGCAGGCTGGGAAAAGGTCTTCACCAACCCTACATCTGACAAAGGGCTAATATCCAAACTATATAAAGAACTCACATTTAGAAACTGGATCATAAATGTTATTCCTAGCTTGTTTAACCATTTCCTCAATTTTATTTGGCCCCTTAAAATGATATTATTCATCACAAATCTTAAGAGAACAATGCCCCATTTACATTAAGGGGAGTTGAGTAGCTGTTGGGTTGCTCTCTTGGGCTGTAAAGGGTTATTTTCAATAAGAGTTGATGATAAGATATTATTGAACTTATTTAGACCGAAAACAGGGTTGGACCCCGGGATGTCTCTCATTCTCAGATAGCAGTTGAAAAAAAGAAAGGGGGATATAGAAATATATAGAGACGATAGAACAAAAAGTAGATTAGTGAATCTACTCCTCTACTTAATGCCTTAATTGTCACTCACAAGTTTATTTTTAATTCACTGGTATATAATTTTGTATTAGATGCAAAATAAGTTTAATTTTAAATACAGGGGTAGAGAATTCAAATGTAAGATTATTCTTCACACACATATGTACTCTAATATGTGGTTTTGTACCCATATAACTCAATTATAGTACAAGGTTTACTTCCAATACTTTGAAAGTGCTATTGCAGGCTGCTTAGGATAAATAAGTTATACAAGTTAACTGTTGATCAAATCATGGTTATATCAACTACTAATTTATTTTCATCACAAGAATATACATCTTAGGTATAACAGATAGATATGATTCTATAGAAAGATAACATAAAATAGTTAGATAAGGTCTTCAAAAAAACTCAGAGACATATAGAATATGGAATTTAAAATGTTTTTATTATTTTAAAGATTCATTGAAAATGAGACAAGTAAAACTCCAGCAATACCTAGCGTACCTCAAAGAGGATGACGAGCATCAAAAAATTCCTTATGGAGATGGCTTCAAATGTGGCAAAAAAGTCACTGAGCAAAATGTCCTCATTTCTACCACAGACATAATTTTGGCTAAAATGACAAGATTGGATGCCACCAGTGTTGACTGCCAAACTCTGCCAATGTAGGGTAAGCAAGTCCTCAATAGTTCCTACCTCACAAATATGTCTGTCAGATATATTGGGCCAGAAGGCTGAAGATGATGCTCCAACATTATGGAGAGTTTAGGGTGATTGCCTAGGTAGCCAAGTACCTCTATCACATTGTAATTTGAGATTTGCTAACCTGCACCCCCTGTATACTCAGGTAACTAATTTTACTCCTTCTTAAGTCTCTGATGGGGTTGAAGACAAGATAGTTTATTTTTACAATTAAACTTAGTTGTTTAGGGCTTAAGATATTTATAGGTTCAGATAGATGCTTTAAGTTGATAATAATGAGCTATAATAGATATTGGTTTACATTCAGAATTTTAGATGCACCAAGATAGGAAAGCTGTTTTCTTCAATGCTGCCAAATACAAATAGCCAAAACACTAAGAATGTAACTATTATATAATTCCTGATTCTTCATGGTTCTTCTTGCTGTAGGAAGTTTATTGTATGTGTGTGTAATAATATAAATGTATATGTAAAAATTAAAAATATTCAATAAAGAAGTACACAAAGTTCATAGAAAAGAACTCAAATAATTAAACACCACCAAAGCAAATAACCCAATTAAGAGTGGATTCAGAGCTAAACAGAGAATTCTCAACAGAGGAATATCAAATGGATGAGAAACACTTAAAATGATACTCAAAGTACTTATTCATCAGAAAAATCCAAATCAAAATGACTCTTAGATTCCAGCTTACACCCATCACATGGGTAAGAAAAAACCTCAAGTGACAGCACATGCTGGCAAGGATGTGCAGAAATGGGAAAACTCCTTCTTGTGGCTTTAAACTTTTACAAACATACTTTATTTGAGGTTTTTTTTAATACTTATAGCTCCCTTCCAACCCACCTACCTAAATGAGAAAGAAAAGAGGTTAATGGGTGAAGGAGAAGTAGACCTTTTTAGATTCAGTTCCTTGGAGCCATTCCACTCTTGTCAGGATTCCAGCATCCCCATTAAACAGCAAGCAGCTGGAACTTAGAGCAGCAGCCAGAACCTAGAACCTCTAAGCATCCTCTGGAGAGTTTCTCTCTTAGAAGTATCTCAAAGTGGAGTGATTAACAGCGAAATAATGTGAAAATAAAAACCAAGCCTCTATAGGGGCTCATTAATATATATATATATATATATATATATATATATATATATATATATATATATATATGTGCACCCTGGCAACAGGCAGTACCTCTTCTAGTAGGCAAACTCCACTTGTCCACTCACAAGTCTGATTTTATGGGACAAACAGAACACACCCTCATATAAGTCTGTTTCACATCCCACTATAGAGATCAAAACAAAAACATGTTTTCATGTACTAACTATTTAATGAAAATCTCATTTATCCTTAACTCATATATCTTTTTAGTTGATTAATTACTTCCTCAAGTAATTAAGTTGATGTTTCTACTTTTGTTATGATACATATGCCCAACAAGATGTCAGTATTTAAAGTTATAAAATTATTACTATCATCAGTGAATGAAAGGCACACCAACCAACAGTGGTGCAGATGTAGCACTGAGTGTAAAGCTGCAGTTTGAGGGTATAGGTTGAGAGACAGAAGTAGAAAGCTAAGCACGCACACTACATCTGTCCTTTTTCTTCTTCATCTTTCCTTCCCGGGTATAAGCCTAGATAACATAAAACACTATTAAGTTTGGCAACTGACTGGTTTTCAAAGTGTTGTGTGGAACTTCTTGTTAATTTTGATTCTTTATAAGTTGCTACATAGAAAAGTAGAAAAATATATAGCAGACCATGCTTCTCTGATTAACTCAAAGATACTGTATTTTGATCTTTTTTACAATGAATGCCTGTGTAAATTTTGATTCAAAATATACTTGTACTGTAAATAAATAAAACAATATTTATAATTTTTCCAAAGAAAATTTTTGATAAAAAAACATAATGAAAAGTATTTCATAAAGTACCTGAGAAATAATTTTAGAGAAAATAGAATAGTTATTCTTGGGTTCACAAAACTCCCAATGGTAATTCATATAATGCACAGCATATAAACTTGACGTAAGATTGAGACAGAAAGCATATACTAAGTCCTTTTGTATGTTCAATGCTTTGAGGGTGTGGGGTGGTTAAGGTGAATGAGAAATACATGGTAGAAAGATGAGAGAGCAATTTCTATGTTTTAAAGATGTGACATGATTGATAGCATTGTGCTAAAGAACAACAAAACAATAAAACATGCAGATGAAAAATTAATATATTGAAATGTTTGTATGTTTGAAAGAGATGAAAATAAAATACATGTGCTAACCAGGAAATATTATGAACAACAATTCCAAAGAGGAAAATTGTGATATGCAAAACTGTGATAGGACAGTGCATCATTCCAAAGTTAAAATTAGAAACTGAATCACACTAAAGTTATTAAAGTGAAAAGTTATGGTCCCTTACTAATATTATCACACTCATATTACCCTTATGTACAATTTTATTTACTGTTTGGTTAGTATTACTACTGGTCTTTAGCAATTAACTCAATATGAATTAAAATTATATTATTTTTCAGATTAGATTTTTGTTTGCTTGCTTCTTTATTAAAATGATATAAAAATCTCTATCAAACAATCTTTCAACCTCTCTAATATGTGTGTGTGTGCCAGATACACAATGTAAAACTACATTTTGAAAACTAAGATTTTTCAATGGATACAGAAGAAAAAGTGGCGAGAAGCCTGGAGCATATTGGCACAGGAGACAACTTCCTGAACAGAACACTAACGGCCCAGGCCTTAATGTCAATAATTAATAAATGGGACCTCATGAGGCTGAGAAGCTTCTGTAAAACAAGAGACACTCAAGAGAACAAAGTGACAGCTGACAGACTGGGGAAATATCTTCACCAACCCTACATCTGACAAAGGCCTAATATCCAAAATATATAAGGATACATTTTAAAAATCTTTACTCATGTTTAGAATGTGGAAAGTTCTAAATGGAAGTCAAAAGACACAGATGACTTAAATAGAAGGATTGGATCAGGCTTCTATAATAGGAAAGACACTAAAATAGCTTCATCTGGCATTACACTGGATTAAAAAACTGACAAATAAAACATAAAACTCTTTTATTGCCTTCCCTGGCCTCTTTCAACTTAAGTATAAATTATTTTTGTGTTTTTGTTGTTGTTTTTTTTTTCATAAATGGGTTTTTATGGAAGTAATTATAAGCATAAAAGTTCAAGAAAAACTTGTTTATTTATTCAGTTGCTCAACTCTTCTGAGGATGGTGAGTGAGTTTTAATGCTTAAGAAAAGAAATAATACAGTTTTCTCTAGAGATGTTGCCCTGCTTCATGAGCAGGTACGTGGATCCCATTCACACAACTCCCTTATTCTGAAACACCATTGTCATGGTGTCCCATGTTCTGTCTCTTAGTCCCATTTTGTGAAGCCAAGGGAAGAGAGGAAAAACAAGATATGTAATGGAATACGACAACAGGAAGAATTATCCAAGGAAAACCATAAGGTCTACTGATCACCTATTCCACTGGAGATTTTGTTTTATTATTTCTGTTTTCTGTTTCTTAAGTTTATGGCACCAAAAACAAAAGGCTATTAGTCTAGATAAATGTATCTGCTAAAGTGGTCAAATGCGGCACCAATAGATTCTTTGGACAAAGAATCTAATAAGAGGAAGATTTTAAATAAAAAAAGACACTCTTGAAATTTGCCATTCATTTCATTTAAGTGATTCTATAAGTATGCCAGATGTGTTCCAATTGCCCATGGAATGAAGAAGAAAAGAGTGAGTGCCTAGTCATATTGTGTGCATGATGACAATTATTCAACATCCTGTACATTTCATAACATATCCCTGGTTGATTTTTGAAAAGATTCGCCTATAATGTCTAAGAAATTAGCACGTAGTTCAAGTTTCAGATAATAATGAGTGAAGTTAAACACACATGCTGTGTGTTATATGCTTCTGTCTGCCACAAAGCCACAGCTGCCAGGGCATTGGATTTACAATAAAGTAGACAGGACCTTGCTCCCATGCTGCCATTTCAGAAAAGGAGATAAAACACACAATTGTATATGAATAATTGCCATGAACATCCAAAGAAAGAATCATAACAGAAAAGAAAATTTGTTGAAATTTTACTTGGCTGACATTCAATTAACATTTACATTTAAGAATTATACATAATTTACCAAATGTAATGCACTTAAAAGAATTTAGATAGCTAAATATCCAACATGTACTTAGTTAATACAGATATTGCAAGAAATAAAGTAGACAAGAGAGAAGAAAATTACTATGAGTATGAAAACACATCCTTTCATATGTAAAAATTTTAACCTCTTGACAAGAGCAGTATTCACAAAACAAAACACACAGCCAATTGCTATCACACAAAAAAGACTACTGGGTGATGTCACTTAAAAATAATTGTTATAGAAATATGACTGATAATGGGAATGTGATAATGAAAGCCTAGTCTATTGATTGGCTTTTAAATGTTCACCACTGTAAAAATTTCTTCGTTTTAAATGTTTAGATCATTATGATTAAATATTATTTCACAGAATTCTTCTTTTTATTCCCCCCTGATATGTCTAAAATTTTTTCCAGTTGTAATGATACCATGGCAGTAACTCCATCTTTTTATTTTACTAATAAAATGTACACTATGCAATACACACCTTACAGTTTAAAGCTAGTTTGCTTAGAAGAACTAGATCTTCATCATTTAGGAAACACATATGGCTACTTTTTGTTATAAATACTTTTTGAAAAGTGAGGTTGGAGAGATGGCTGAGAGATGAAGAGCTGCTTTTTCATAGGACCCTCATAGCAACTAATTATCTACTCCTCCAATTCCAGGGTATCTGAAAGCCTCTTCTGGCAAGAAGTCCAGAATATACAGACATCCACGTAGACAAACCGCCCCCAAACATAAGCAACAAATAGGTAGATATGTAAGTAGGTAGATAGATAAACATAAATCCATAAATAATCAAATAAACAAACAAGTAAATAATATGTAACATTTTATAAAGTTGAAAAGTACCTCACACATCTCTTCAGAGGTTATTTGAAATACTTATGTCCAGGACAGAAAAACTTTTACCTTATAGATGAACAGAAATTACAAGCCTTTTTTAGTTAGTCCTACAAAGTGGCATAAGGAGACAATTCTGATCTCGAACCAAACTCATTTTGAATAAGTCATAGAATAAATTTTATGTTGAATATTCTGTAAAATAATTTACTAAATTACTAATAATGTACTAAATTTAGTATAATATTCTAGATTTTGTTGTTTCCCTTTTTGCCCAAGGTGTATTGTGTTGTGTATGAAAAGCATTAAATTTGAAGCAATACTCAATTTCTAGTATTATGTCCTACTAATAATAAGCTTTATACTAATTGTATATATTCTTATGATCATTGAATCACTGTAATATATCTTATGTGTTCCTAATTTTCTACAGTTTATATTTTCAATATCTAAATGACATAATTAAAGATAGTGATGGAAAACTGAAATTTATTCACATCATGTCCAAATAGGTATGCTTTTTGAAACCTGTTCTTTGGAATATATTCTAATCAACTGATGAACACTCTAACTCCTTGCTGTAATTAAATGGATACAGTAATTATGATTTATAATAAAGTAAATAAGATAAGGAGGAGAATTGGCATAGCAGTTCCATTTTATAAAAATTTAATTCAACAGTATTCATCAAAAAATACAATCATGGTTTTGAGAATCAGATATAAATTCTGACACTTGAACCACAATTTCCAACTCTGGGGTTTCTCTAAAACCAACCATTAAGATCACTGAACCTTTCAATTCTAAAGTAAAAAGAGATCGGTAGCCACAAAAATACATCAACTTTATTTAAAAAGTAATTTTACTTTTCTGTGAGACCTAAGCTTTCTAAACTTTAAAAGTAGAGTTTTATATTTGACAGCCTTCAATGAGACATCTTTCCTATCTTGGTGAATCTAACATTCTGGATGTAAATCGATATCTATCATATCTTGTCATTATCAACTTAAAACATTTATCTAGACCTAAAAACATCCTAACCTCTAAACAACTAAGCTTAATTGTTAAAGTAAACTATGTGGTCTTCAACCCCATCAGAGACTTGAGAAGGAACAAAATTAATTATCTAATTATACAGGGGGTTCAGGTTAGCAGCTTCCCAAATGAGAAGATCACAGAGACAATTTGCTGCCTGAATATTCACCCAAAATTCTCTACAATGTTGGAGCATCATCTTCAGTCTTCTGGCCCAATATATCTGACAGACATATTTGTGAGGCAGAAACTGTTGAGGACTTGTTACCCTGTCTTGGAGAGTTTGGCTTTTGACTCTGCCTGCATGCAAGATTGACCATTTTTTGGCAGAATTCTGTCTGTAATAGAAATGAGGACATTTTTCCAATGGTTTATTTGGCACATTTGAAGCTATCTCCATAAGGAGGTTCTTTGATGCTCATGATCTTCTTTGAGGTAGGGTGGGTGTTGGCAGTATGAATATAACATTCATATAATTCCTGATTGTTTCATGGTTCTTCTTGCAGTAGGTAGTTTATCATATACCTGTGTAATAAGATAAATGTATATGTAAAAATATTTAATAAAAACTGCAAATACAAAAAAGTAAAGATTTATTAAATTGCCTTTAGATCTCTTTCTCCCTTTAATAGAACATGTATAATGTGCTGAGTAAAATAGATCTTTGATGACAATGAAACTTGATTAAATCTTGATCTGCTGATCAAAACTTCAATTAAACTGTCTTCATGATTCCACAGGAGAGCATCCCAGGGTAGAGGTCAGATACTCTCTGCCAGAGTGTTTCTATTAACTCAAGGGGAAAGACATATTGTAAAAGTATATAGGAGTTTACAAGTTGGAATCCCTGAATAAATTAAGATTAAAAAAGCATCTGGGATTTGGCATTCATCTGTCTCCACTCCTTGACAATGGATACAATGTGAACAGATACCTCATATTCATGGCCATGATTCCATGGCCATGAAGGACCACAGAATCTCTAACAGAAAGTAGCATGAATCTGGCTTTCATTAAATTGCTTTTGTAAATTAATTGGTCACTGCAATTAGGAAAATGATACAAAGGTATAAGATAGATATAGATATCAAAGGCTACGTGAATTGAAGTTTATTGTACAATAAGGTCAAGAAAATATTATATATATTCAATAATAAACACCAACATACTTTGGTGCTTTCGTGAATAAAAACTAATCTTGGTGAGAAGGGAAATAAAGTTTTAATGTATTATGACACGTAATTTTCAATATTCTTTTATGAATCCAGAACAAGTGGAAATTAGAAATTAAGTCAATACAATATAGATGTTGATGAATGTTAGTGCTATTGCATGCCAAACTTCTGTAATAAAATTATGTCTCAATCCAGAGTAGTAACCCACACATTCAGTCCAGCATTACAGAGGGAGAAACAGGTGAATTTCAATGAGTTCAAGACTAGTATGATCTACAACGCAAGTTCAAAGCCAGCAAGGACGATAAAATTAGAATTTGTCTCAAGACAAATTATTATTTCAATCTCATATTACTCATTGTGAGCTACTATACTATTAGAGCAGTCTCTTGATAAAATAATAATAATAATAATAATATAATAATAATAATAATAGTTATTTCATGTAACTTGAATGTAGATCACAGAACCAATGCTATTTCTTCAGACCATATTCTATGAAAATTGCAAGTAACTTTTAACAATAAAATAAAAAATTATTCCTCTTTTTAAAATATTGTATTCTGCGAAGTAAGAATTTCTTATTCAGTATCCAGGCCTCTTAGGGGCAAGGAGGGTGTTAGAGAACTTCAGTTTAATTTGTCTCACAATATAAGCAGCCTGTCTGGTGTCTGCCCCTTTATTGTCCCATAACGTATAGCTAAATCTTGCATTCCTTTCACAGGATAACAATTGATATTCTATTAAAGGATCGTTTATTAAACTCCAATACTTCACATGGTTTTCTAGTATTTTCTTTAATTAAAAACATGAGAAAGAGAAATATCATTCACCACTGAATTAAGAATGCACTTATCTTTGGGAATAAGGGAAAATATTTATAGATACTTGTTAGAGATTATGTTGGTTTGATAAATTGGAGGTTTTAGAATTTCCTCCAACATCCATAGGTCCACTAATACTTAATTGTTAGTTAGGTTTCCAGTTCTGGTATCCATGGTTTCTCTTTCTTTAGAAGATCCAGTTAACTAGCTATGGGTTATCATTCAAGGTACATAGACCATTACTGTACCCTTATAGTTACCTTGTCATGATTGTCATTGATTTGGTTCATAGGAGTAAAGGTGTATAGGACTTTCGGGTCTCGCATCCTTGGAAACTTGCAAAATATTGAATAGAAACTATTACATCCCCACACCTAAGACATAGCAATCATTGTGGAAGAGGATACATAAAGGTTGTAAGACACAGAGAATCAGAGAGTTTCCTGTTACATTATGTCTTTTTATAATATCAGAAGTTACACCAGTAAACATGTGTGTTGCCCAGAAATGATTGGCCAGATGTTAGCTGGACAGGAATAAAAATAATACATAATCCAAAATGTTGAGTAAAAAGCCCATAAGGCATCAATTCTACACAGAGAACTATAGGGAAATGAGGAACGCTGGGAATGGAGAGGAGGGCATTATATATATATATATGTGTGTGTGTGTGTGTGTGTGTGTGTGTGTGTGTGTGTGTGTGTGTGTGTGTGTGTGTGTGCATCTATACATGCAATAACACTTAATGAAGAAAAAGTTAATGATTTTGAAGAAATGTAGAGAAAGGTATACGTGTGGCTATGGAGGTAAGCAAATCATGGAAAGCATGTTGGGACTATAATATAATCCCAAAAAAAGCTTAAAAAAAAGAAGAGGAAAAACATGACAGTCTCCATCTCTTACTGAGTAATATTGAATAGATACTATTTAAAAATCATAAAGAAATATTGGGGTTGATTTTCTCCCTTTTTTTTTTGTTTCCACATCAAAATTGACGTTATAAAGGATACTTGTTGCCCCTTTTATGCAGCATTCTTTCCGGCACTATGTGAAAATTATTTCTTTGTATTCCCTAGTTGTGGTGCTTTGTCCAGTGTTTAGTAGGAAACCGTGACACAGAAGTCACAGCTATCTTGGGATCATTGACATCATAAAACACAGAGTTATGGAAAAGACTTTGATACTAACCCATATCAAATAATAATTCATCAAAAAGCTGCAAATGTCAATGTATAGCAATTATGTACTGATAGAAATAAGATTTTATGCAAATGATTTCCTACTAATTTATGTTTGTACATATATCTGTATGTATACATATATATTTTGTCTTATTAATGATTTATGTAAGTAATGACATGTATTTTAGTTTAGTTTAGTTTTCTTTTAACTTCTCATTAAGCAAATAAATTAGCTAAGTGCAAAGTAATACTATTAGAGGAACTGTTCCAAGTATGTCTGTGAAATTGCATTTCAATACCCATTAGACATGCTTCTTTTTCTCTATAAACCTCTCTCCATCATTGAAAATGTAATTCTGCAGCATTAAGCAAAGACATGTTCAAAATACAGCTTGATTTTTCAATCACTGAGCTATATGTACCTCAAATTAACACTGGAACCCAATTAAAGAGAAGCTGAACATCCTGGCCATTTCAATATTTTCCCTTGTACTTGAACTGTTTGAATGGGAGCATACAACTTGCATTACATCTGATTTGGGGACTTCTAATGGAAGAGGCTGACCAAGAAATTATGGATCAGTGGGCAGAATTGGTCTCCATAAGAGAGAGAGAATAGAAACAGAGGTTAGTAGAAAACCCCTTTTAATAATACTTTCATTTAAGTAGCATTAGTAAACCAGAAAAGGTTTCTTTGTTGTGGAAGGATGCTTGGCACAGAGGTACTATTCTGGCAGCCTAATAAGAAAATGCATTGTTTCAGAGACATTTGTCTGCATCCCGATCCAGAGAGATGTTGTTAGCAAAGATTTCTGGTTATGAAACTTATTGATGAGCGGCCACTCTGTACCAATTACTAGTGGTGTGAAACACCTCTATGCATCAAATTAAACATATTCATAAACTCTACACAGGAAGTGATGGACAGAGAACTGATCTTCAAATTTCAGGGACAGAATATGGAGTCAGGATTGTGCACAACCTCTAGGTCACACAGCTGAAGGCTAGGGAAGGACTACTTGTCATAGGTTATAAACACAGTAGTTCCTGTGCTATAATATTGAAGGGCATACTATGTAGAGGGTGGTGCTGAATTGCATTTACAACACTATTATTACTTTTGAGAGAGAGCTAATTGAGTCTAAGGTCATCTGTCAATATTCTATGATAATCAACTACCGTGTCTCAAGAGTCAGAATATTCTTATTGTGGCCAGAAAAACTCATGCATCATTTTAATAAGTTTTTGTATATTCCAAATAGAGATAATATACCACCATTGTAATCCAGAAGACAACATATCTAAAAACACATTCACAACTATCTGCAAAGATAGACTTAATCATGGCTAAATACTAGATATTACTTAATGAAAATAGAGGTAATAATCTCTGCTTAGTAACTGTATACAATCAGACCAAGCAGCATATTCTTCATGCAGATCAATCCTTTCTACAATAATGTAGCCATCAGCTAAAGAAAATGTTTCAGAAAAATATTCTTAATGGCACAGAAAAATTTGCAAGTAAACTATATTTTATAAATGTACAGTGTTTTAGATTTCACAATGTTGGTAATAACTGCCCAGATGTAGAAGAAGTAGCAATTTTTTTTCAAAATTAATTTGGCATTCATAGAAGAGGAACTGGATACATGTTAATATAAACATTTTTTTTCTAAAAGTTCTTTGACCAGGCTATAAATGGTCTTTCATCTCTTGTTTTGGGGGCTGCTTATCTGCACTTCATAGTTAAATAGTAATTTTATTCCTTCTTAAGTCTCTGATGGGGTTGAAGACAAGTTAGTTATAGTTTCAAAGTTAAGCTGAAGCTGTTTAGGATTTAAGAAAATGTTTTGAGGTCTAGAAAGATGTTTTTAAGTTGATAAATGCAATATATGACAGAGATCAATTTGGTACAAAACTCTAGACTGGCATATACAGGATAGATTGGATTTTCTTCAAGATTGCCAAATACAAAAGAACTAAACACTTGGAATGTTACATTTACATATGGCTTTCCTGGTTGTTTCATGACTGTTTTTACTGTATATCACTTTTTATAAATAAATAAAAACCATGCACAAAGTTCCTTTGATCCAGGGATACACTTTAAAGTGCTAAAAGGAATACCTGAGCTCAATTTCATTGGAAAGTTAGCATCATTTATGTATGTCCCTTACTTTCTGCTTTAAAGGAAGCACTGAATTCTTCTGTGACATACTAGAAATATACTTTATTATTTCCCAAGTTATGAAAAACTTCCATATATACACTGTACCATGATTTTATGCTCACCTCCTCTCTTCCCTAACCATCACTTTTCTCCATTCAACTTTTTACCACAGAACATTATGGATTTTAAGTGAACTGCAGCAAATATAATATATGACTATCCTAACAAAAAAAAGACAATGTCCAGAACAACCTGTTCTGTTTTCTAATAAACACAAATTCTGAGGTACATGTGAAAACAGAAAAGTAAGATGTGAAATTTGACTGAGAAAAATAGAAAACACATTATGAGAATGGGAGAATAGGCTCTGATCTCCACAAATGAATACATAAGTACAAGATCTGTGAACTCTTTTTATCCTTAATGAAAGTAGAAACAGGAAGAATAAAATAATATAGAAAACCAGAGACATATTCTCTAATCATCAAATAAATAAGATGACAAGAATAGAAATATAAGCATTTCTGGGGTAAAATAAATGGCGTATATCATTAATTTCTTTTAATATTTGTATTAAGTAGGTGCCTTTGTTGTTTTTCTTAGGCTTCAGACAACTACACATGAGGACCTTCTTGCCCCAGTAGACTATTGACACTTAACAGTTGATGAGGAAACTATGATTTTTATCACTGAAAAACTAGCTCATGATCAATTAAATAACCATCAATTAAAACTCAAGTAAGAAACCCTAATTAAATCTAGTAGGTCACACATATACAAGATGTAAGTGAAAATTTCAGAGTCTTCCTAACAATACAGGCTCTTGTCACTTTTTTTGGTTGTTTACCGGAATTAATTGATAAGGTAATATTACTGAAGATAATCACATATCTTGGTTGCAAAGCTTAAAGAAATTAAGCTATAACTATATACTTTCCTCCTTCAGGCTAGCTTTTATAACACTAAAGCATAGTGTACAGGATGATGGAGGAGAAGCAGTGTCAATAGTTTTATTCAGCTGTGAAACCTATGAAGTACAATATTAACATGCCAGACTAGATGTATCCACAAGTGCAAGGGTAACACAATTACTGTGGGAGAAACCAACTACACTTTGATTAGATTTGAGATCTGTTTTACAAGAGGCAATCTATAACTATTACTGAATGCCTTGAAAAAAACTGTAGCTGAGGAAATTTTAGGTGCTAGATAAGGAAATTTTCATAGCTGTTAAGTTAAATCATCAATGCTTAAGATGTATTCTAAGTTTCTGAGCTATAAACATAGCCATGTAAAGTACTACTATTTATCTTAATCAGAGAAGTTTCTCTTTGTTATAAATAGTCACTAAAGCAAAGATAAATGGCTGCTAATGTTGCTAAGGGTAACAGTAAAATCAACACTTTTACAGCAAATCATTTAAAGTTCAGAACACTATGGAAGAGAACGCAAAGAAGATATAAAAGCCAGAGGACAGGGAAGAGGTGTAAAATATTCTATTCTAGGAATGAAATAACCAATGTACTCATGACTTCAGAGAATTTGTGTCTTCATGCATTGGACCTCCATATGATTGGGGCTCACAAAAGCCAATTATGTATCAAGTAAGTTCTCATGGGGCCCTACCATCCTTGATGAGTTATTGACTTCTGATTTACTCTGGGAGAGGGATAGTCATTGCCTTCAGTTATTTAACCATAAAGAACCCCATCAACTCTAGGGAATAGTACTAAATCCATGGTCACAGATATGATCCTGGTATCAATGGATCTAAAAAAAGAAAAGCACAATGAACAAAACAACAACAAAAACCTAGAGCAAAACAAACAAATGTAAAACCCAAAAATATATGTGGGAATTGGAATTCTATTAGAGTGGTAAGGATTAAGTTATCGAAATGTAATATATTCATGTATAGAACTGCCAATTAGTAACTTTTTAAAAAATTGTTATAATCATTTGAAATATGGAAGAATTTATTGAGAAATAGCCTTTTAGTAGAGAAAAAAGAGGGGAACAAGTAAAGAAATGAGATCCACTATTTACAAGTTATGGAATTAATAAATATAAAATCATATAATTTATAAATCTCATGCTATATGTGATATAATTCTGAAGCTATAGATTAGTTTTCTGAAATATAGAAGCACTTTTGAATGGATTAAACTGTATATTATTATTTTCATAAAGACTGTATTCAAAAAATGTTATGGGTAACATTGATGGCCCTAACAGGTAGTCTGCATGCTGAGCAATATACAGCCAAGAGAAAATTAACAGAATATTTGGAAGTTCTTTGTCTCGTGATATTTCCTTTTTTATTTTTAAAATTGTGTATTATTTTTATTTTATTATATATAATAACTGCATGCATATAATCTTTCTTCTCTCTTTATGTTACAAGTTCTATTAATATATATTATGGTTTGCAGTTTGGTATTTTTATGGCATTCCTGAGTGTGGTAATCATGGTATTTCAGTGTCTATATTTGTTTCTTTTGCCTTTTCTTAGCCTCTTTTCCTTCTTAATTCTTTTGTTCTATTTCCCAGATGTTAGTGTTTGTTTTCTTATACTATACTAAACATATATTATATTTATTATACTTTTAACCCTTAGAAGCATATTTATTTCATAATGAGAGACAGAAAAGGGTAGATTTTGTTGTGAAGTCAGGTGGAGAGAAACTAACAGAGAGAGGAGAAACTAGTCAGCACATATTATGTAAGGAAAAGATATGTTTTCAATGAAAACAAAAATAAAAGAAAATAAAATACCGACTCAAAAGCTTATCATGTCATAAGGACATTGCTGCCAGCCTATGGGCTTCTGGAAAATTGATTATATAGTAAGAACTGTGACTTTATCAATGCACTGCTTACTGGACTCAGAATATGATTTTAGGAGATGACTCAAGGTAGATCCTATCTGTAAACAGTATGACAATAAAGTTGTGTCCTACGAAGCTGTTTCTTGCCTCTTGTTCCTTTTGTATATTCCCCATCATAATTTTCCTGTCTGGATAATCAAAAAGAAATCCAACCTATTGCCAGAATACTATGTTTCACATAAGATTTAAAGCACTGGGTCCAGACAACTTTCATCAGAACATACTAAAGTTTTGAACCAAAACAAATCTCTTCTCCTTAGGAGTTGTTTCTTTAGGTATTTGTCGCAGCACCAAGAATCCTGGCTACTAACGTGGCACTGTTCACCAAGGGACTTTACTATATACATCGGTACCTTTGTAAGTTGCACATATTTCTACATAATTTGACTAAAGTTAGATAGCAGGTATCTGCATAGAAAATTATTCAGCAGCAACTGGGTCAAGGAAGAAATAAAGAAAGAAATTAAAGACTTCCTAATTCAGTGAAAATGAAGGTACAGCATACCCAATGGGACACAATGAAAGCAGTGCTGAGAGCAAAGTTTATAGCATTAAGTGCCTTCATAAAGAAATTGGAGACATCTCAAACAACTTAAGAATACAGCTAAAGGTCCTATAAAAAATGAAGCAGACATATATAAGAGAAGTAGAGTCTTTAAATAATCAAAGCCAGGGCTAAAATCAATAAACTAGAATCAAATAGAAATATTCAAAGAATCAATGAAACCCAGAGTTGATTCATGAAGAACATCAACAAAGTAGATAAACAGCTAATCTAATTAAAATGCAAAGAGACAGTATTCAAATGAACAAAACCAGAAATGAAAAGGGGACATAACAGACACAGAGAAAATCCAATGAATCATTATGGCTTACTTCAAATGCCACAACATTTGAATATGGAGAGAAAGTTAAATCAATTCCATTCAAATCAGGGTCAAGACAAGGCTGCCATTCTCTCTGTATCTCCTTAGCAGTACTGAAGTCTTAACTATAGCAATAAGACAACTAAAGAGATCAATGGGATAAAAACTATATAGAAAAAGTCAAAGTATCACTTTTGGTGGATGATATGATAATATAAAAAGTGACCCCAAAAATTTTATCAAGGAACACCAACAGCCAATAAACACATTCAATAAAGTGGCTGGATACAAAAATAACTAAATATATCAGGAGCCTTCCAGTATACGAAGGACAAACAGACCAAAAAATAAATTAGGGAATCAATATCCTTCATAATAGCCACAAAAAAACATGAAGTATCTTGTGTAATTCTAACCAAGCAAGTGAAAATCATGTGTGAAAAACAAAACAAAACAAAATTTAATTTAGTGTCTCTAAAGAAAGAAATTGAAGAACATATCAGATGTTGGAAACATATCCTTTGCTAATGGAGCTGTAGGAATAACATAATAAAAATAGCCATCTTACCAAAAGCAAAGTACAGATTCAATACAATTGGATTAAAACGTAACACAATTTTTTTTTGCAGGCCTTTGAAAGAACAATGGTAAACTTCACAATGAAAAACAAAAAAATCCCAAAAATCTAAGACAGTCTTGTACAATAAAAGATCTTTGGGAGGTATCTACATCTCAGGTTGCATTATAGAGCAATAGTAATAAAACTGCATGGTACAGGCAAAGAAACAGACTGGTGGATCAATGTAATCAAATTAAAGACCCATAAATAAGCCTATATACCTAAAGAAACTTTGAAAAAGAAGCAAAAGGAAGCAAGAAGGAAAAAAGAAAGCATAAACTTACTAGTATATGTTGTCACTCACCAAATGTTCCCTTTAATCCCAGGGATCAATGATTTTTGACACTTGACTTCCAGATATCATAGAAAACCTGCTGTATCTAGCCATGATAGAAAATAATCAAAATCAAAATAGATCATGTAGATAAGACTTATGTGCCAGACTTTAGTATGGTAGACAGTAGTATTGCCTTTTCTAGTAAATAGTATTTATTTTCTTTTCTAGAATAACTTCAAAAGATGCTAAGAAATGGAGACTCTCTGGAGTAACAGAAACATATCATAGTTCTTATGAATAATTATAAAGTCTTTTTGGGTAGTGACATGAATAAACATATCCATCATGTTGACTATTACCAGCAGAGACAATAGATATGGCATTTATAGTCCACTGCTACCTCAAATAGGCATAGTATAAAGAACTATTATACAGATTTTCACTAAAATATATGAGAATTGATAGATGATAAAATAATGTCTATTCTCATAATCACTATATAAAATTTCTCACACTAGCTCTGGCAGCACAAACCCTCAGTACCTAAGTCATTATGGGGAGAAAACAGTACAGATGTTAGAAATTATTGGGTTTAATCTCTCATGCTTATATCAAACTGCATCATTAAGCTTCTACATAAATCTCTTGGAAGTCATTTTAATAATGGTAAAAATAATATCTGTACACTGAGTTAAATTTCTCTCCATTTAATTCGTACGTATTGTTTTCTAAAAGCAGTTTGGGGGACAATAATATAAATTCAATTTTCTTTCAAATCACATTAAATATTTGTTAATGAACAACTATTTTGTTTTGCAATTAATAATCACAAGGACTTTACATGTCTCTTAAAGTATATGTATATTTTTGAGACTGAATGCCCCTCAGTACATTCTGAAAATGTAACCACTAGAAGATGGTATCATTTCCAAGCTGTTCTGTAAGCAAAAGATGAAGTATGTTCTCGGTCACATACATTTCCCTTATTTACTATTTTTCCCATGGTGGCTCCTCTGAAAAGGGAGGCCTCTTTTCCACAGAATTATTTTTACTATTTGGGCCCTAACCAGCCTTCCTTATTACATATTTTCCATGTTCTTCTCACTTTCTCAACATCATCACTCACAATAGCAGGTCCTATTTCACTTACGTGTTAAAATTGAATTCTGTTTTTTTTCAATGAATTCAAATCACCAATTCTCTATCCTAAATACTCCATGGAATTCTGTTTGATCACAGTAATCAATACTCATGAATTTTCAGCATTTTTCACATCTATTATTTAATGACTTCAACTAAGATTACCTTAACTACAAAGAGTAAGAGAATAATTTTTCCTGTTACATCAGCATATTTGATTATGAATAACAATATATTAAAAGATAGAGCTGATTTCCTGACTTAATGCTTGATTCAATTTCCCCTCTAGGGCCAGGAGGGAGTTATTTAGGAGATCCCAATTAGGAATGATTTGAATTAATTGGAGCAACATAATGTACACATGGCATTGCATTCCCAATTAAATCGGAAAGAGACAGAAGAAATTCTGCTGACAGCATTTCTCTATTGGACTAATAGTCATTATTTACGTATCATCAATTCTGTATCTAAAGTATTTGTTTCTTCTGAACACAAAGAGACATTATTAAGAGATGAAAGTAACAATGAGTAACAAATAGTATGTTAAAAGGAATGATTGGAAAACACACTATAAATTCACCAATCCTCAAATACCCGGTGCAGAACAGCAAGGTGTATGAATGTGCCAACACTATATATGACTAAGTCATCTTCTGGATTCCCCTTTGTCCTAAAATAAATGACATTTTTATTGAGCTTTGTTTTATTTTTTTCATGCTGCTGAAACTAAAATGTATTATGAGGCATATAAGGATTCTTGCACTGTTTAGATTTGACTTAGTCTTAGGGATATAAAGCTTTAATATGACATCTTGATTGATGAGTGTTCTTTTCATAATGTAGCCATTGGTTGTAAATCATAAACCATTAATTTATAACTACTGTGCTCCTTAAAATTTACTCTCTTTTAATCTAGTTTTCTAGTTAATTGATTTCGGTTTCTCTGATGTTATTTATATAATATGGACAAAGAAAGATATCATTCAAAGTCACTGCATCAATCTGGTGAACATCAGAGTTGCTAGGAATACATATGTACCACAGAACAAAGAACAGTGAGCAGGGTGGCTCTCCTTTAACTCATGTGTAATTTTTCTGTCATAAAATATTTGTTCCTCAGTAATATATATGCTTATGTGTTTGTGATCATTCAGAAAATGACGGAGAGTGATGTTTTTTATTTTTAAGCAAAAACAGATTCTCTAATGGGATATGGTTTCCACCCATATAAACATAATAGAAAATTTTATCAAGATGTTCTGAGTTTGGAGAACGTTGATCAAATGATTTAAATGCTCATATATACCTATTTTATATAAATAGGCGTAGATGAGTCTCTCTTTCCCATGACCTCTGTGACAAGTCTGTACCAATAGCAACAAAACTGCATTTTCATTAATCACAACTCTTTTTAATAATATATTTCTTACAAAAATATATCTATGGTCATAAATATTCAGCTCACCAAGTGACCAGTAGTGATTGTTACTGATATATTCCCTTGCTTAACTGAAACTGAATACAAAATCCCATTTCTGATGGCAGATGAAGCTGCCCTCTATCCCAGAAGCTATTATGGTTTCATTACAGACAGTTTTGTGAGGCAAGTACCCAAACTAATGAAGTCTAATTTCCTGCAGATTAAAAAAAAAAAAAGTGATAAGACATCACTGATGTTAGGTTAAAAAAAAAATCCTGTATATAGCACATTTATTCTGTTAAATTACTCATAAAAAAATGAGCACATGGATAAAGAGAAAAGAGCCACTGATATTTTGTTCCTGTGGGAGCTGTGGGTTGTATGGAATTCAAGAATATGGTCTCTGTAATTTTAAGCCCTTCTAGCACATGCTCTATAGACATTCTCATTTCAAGGTAAATTTAAACATTACAGGTCTACACGTGCTAGTCAACAAACCTAAAGAAATATATAATTATCACAAATAGGAATCCAAACAATGTCTGTAACTTTTCAAATCACTGGAAGAGTTTATTGTTTATAACTTGGTTAACAACACATCTCCCTGGAGAAAAATGAACAGCATAAGGCATAAATGTCTTCACTCATTAAAAAATTCACCTGCAAATTTACAATATTAATAAAGCTCAATGGAAATCAATAGTTAGCTTACTGCAAGTATCAGTTGTTTCAGACAGTCCTGTGCGATAATAAGTCTTAAAAAGCACATTAGTGCGATCATAAACCATTAAAGTTGGTTTATAACCAGGGGGAAAATCCTTTAAAATCCCTCTCTGCTACAATTCACAACTCGTTTGTTAGAGCCTTAACCGCCCTCAGCTTTGCCTTGGGCCATTAACTAACAAACCAATCATTAACTGCTAGTAATGACCATTTTCCCAGGGATTATTGCTTAATTGAACTCTTGTGCAGGACCCATTATTTTCTGAGATGTCTAAATAAGTATGTAATACCACATTTTTCTCTAATATAAGCACCTCCCCAAATAAACAATATGAATGTCAGAGAAATTGTTCATACTCTATACTATTTAAAATACATTACTTTAATGGCCAATTTTGATATTTCAACAGAGTGGTCTCAATTTTTTCTCATTCTCTTGAGTATATCCACCCTGTGACTTCGATGTAGAACTAATGTGCATTTTCCTTCAATAATATATACAATGTCAAGACATTTATATTAGTAAGCTCTGTTATATATTCATCTGGGTAAGGCACATTTGATTATTAACATTCTGCTCCTGAGAAACAAGGCACCGTTGCCTGTCTGTTGCTATGGAAATAAATTAGGAAGGATAACCTGCCTACTTATCAATTTTTATTAATGCAATCAGCCTACCTGCTTAACTCATAAGTAACAATAGCACATTGAAAGTAAGCCAATAAAGCATGCGAACTCTAGGGGTGCCAGTTAAAGTAAATAGGATAGAAAATTGCTGAAATAAAAAGTCTGAGTTATGTGTCATAGTTTTGATGTGCCCCATTAATATTACAGGATACACAATTCTGCCATTTGAGAGGGACTGAATGGCAGAATTACCATCAATTAATGTTTAGTGAGAGGAGGAGAAGCAACTGAAACAAGAAGTCAAGGGGATTCAATAAAACACAATGGCCCTCCCACAGTGCTTGGACAATTTACAGGGACAAGTGTTAAAATTTGAAATTAAAGGAATCAAACTGCTGTTCGTCAAGCAAAGGTAAGCAATACTGAAGGCTTGGCTAAGTTGTTCAGTGGTATCTTAAAATATAACTCGTCTTTCTATGCTCTAAGAGAATAAATCTTCCTCAGCAAATAGATTGCAGGTTATGCGATCAAGATGATAGGTTGTAAAATAAATGTTAATAATTTGAATGACTACAGACATGTCTATTCATTATGAAAAGTCAAATTAGGTTCTGAAAATTGTTGATTTGTTCTTTCTTTAGACAAACTCTATGATCAAAGCTAACAAATAGCAAATATGTTATGAAACATTTTAAAGAAGACAGCAAATAAACAAGATTACTTTGTAGAAGAAATCAATAAGAATGAATTTAATCCTTGGTGACTAGTAAATATCTTTAATGTATCTTTATCACACAAACACAGACACAAACCAAGCTAACGTCTGTAATGTAATGCCTGTGATTTGGTTAAGACTATCTAATAAAAATTATGATTTAACATCTTAAAAATTTGTTTTTATTCTTAAGTCATATTTAAATTATCAGTTTCTTACTAAGAAAAGCTAAGTTTAATGGCTATTATTATTTTCATAGTGACACCAGATTAATAGTCAGAAATAAGGATTAAGCCAAATTACTCACTCTAATTTTGCATAAGCAAAGAGAACAAAGTCATGTTGTGGTTTATATTTAATTGATTTATAACTTCTCATGGCTAGCAAATGAAATGAAGAACATGCATCCTATGTTTAATAAAAAAAAAGGTTTATCAACTATAAAACCACCTTCACATCAATAAAATCAGTAAGATAAATAAATATTTTGTCAATTTGTGATATGAAGTACAAGCAACATTATAAAATTTACAAAATGTCATAAATGTTAGATCTAAATTATACACATGCTAGAAGGGCTACTTCTCCCCATTTACACATTAATACAACTGTTAATTGAAGAAGCAACTAATGCATAGAGAGTGGCAGAGCAAAATTTCTGAGTGTGAGCAGATATTGTAGACTTTAAACTAAACAATTGATTCATATCAAATGAATGTAAGTGAAACTGTAATTGCATACATATTAATAAGTGTAGATTTCCAGGAAAGTAATAGTCCTTATTTCTGTTTCTATTAAGTAATAGTGAGGATTATTTTACTTGTATTCTGTTCATCAATTAAAGGGAATAAATTAGTATTTAGTGTTTTCACAGATACACTCAATTATCATACAAATCACTTATTAAATGCTTCCTTAGTCTCATAAAGAAGTGTTATGATCATTAGTAAGCACTCTCTACTCTCCTAAAGATAAGCAAGGGCTAATATGGATTCCTGCCTCAACATATTTGTTTGTTACAGATATTTCACATAAATAGAATGATATAACATGTATTGTTGGGGCGGGCTTCTTTATTGTGGTAAGACATTTTTCACAGCTCATTTATGTTGAGCATTAAAGGAAAATCTCCCCTTTCCCCTGCAACTATGTAGGATGGATGCCAAGATTTCTGGTGATTGGCATATTTAGCAGGTTTTTCTGAACCCCATGTATACGCCATTTTTCTGTTTGTGCATATTTACCATAAAAGCAAATCAATAAATCAGGTATACTAAGATATTAAAATAAATATTAATAAAATAGAAAAAGTATAAAAATATACTGCAGTAAAGTAAGTGAGTGGTCTCATTCTGTCTGAGCCTTCTTTTTTCTTATGATGATCTAAAATGAAACAAGACTATACCAGATAAAGGAGACAAATGGCTCTGGCTCCATGACACAGCCAGCAAGTACTGATTCACATCTATATAGGCACACACACTGCACCAACAGCTGAGGATACAACAACCATAATGGCAACTAAATATCCAAGAGATAGGTAGGGTCTGTACTTTAGACATGGTGGGCACAGGAATGACTGATGTACTTTAAAGGGTAAAATAAATATTTTCAGATTCAAGGGTTACCAACAACACCTTTCAATTTAAAATACATCAGTTATTCATTTCACGTTTGTTTTGTAAATTTCAGTTTTAGAACATGGTTACACTATTAATTCAATAATTATTGAACCTCTAATCTAGGGTAGAACCTCTAATCTAAGGCGACCATTTAAAAAGTATAACTATTCATGTGCAGATCATGATGTGAATGTAATTAATGACTCATGTCTGGTTTCTGTATGACAAGAAAGGAAAGTAAGTAAAAAACTAAGCTCCAAAACCATGAATAGCACCAGATTCTGAATTTATAGCCTCAGGATTAAGGAGTTACAGGTTTCTAGCATTTTAAGCACCTGGTTTATGGCACTGTGTTATGGCAGCTCTAAAAAAGTAATGTTCATCACAGCCTTGGGTTTCCCTGTTATTCTAGTAGGACAATGATGTACACAAGGCCCTCTCTTTTACACTTTTTATGTGATCCATCCAATTTTCTAATAATTATCAAATTCACTGTTTTATAGGTTTCATCTGTACTTTTTGTCAATGTAATTGGTCATAAATTCATCCAAAACCAAAGTTTTAAAAAGAATCAAATTTATACTCCCTAGAAGAAAAATCCTTAAGACAGTGAGATTTTCTATTGGCCAATTCCTACCTGTTGTATTTTCACCTTTTTCTATATACTGTAAGTGATATATCTTTTACGTGATACATCCTGCTAAAAAATTTCCTCCTTATTCTTTTTTACAGATTACTATTTCTGAGAGCCTTAGGGTGAATTTCTCAAGACTTTTCTTTAATATCATCTTTAAGAATAGATTAAATGCTATGTATTTTATGATTTGCTTCTCTTTACTACATCAAAAGATCTGGGAATCTGAGCCTTTTTATTCCTTTACAATTGAGCACTTCCTGTGTAGGCAAATGAGCTGTATCATTAGATGTAGTTGATTCTCATGATCATAATTTGGACTCACAAAGATGATTGGAGCTTAATATTCTGAAGCTTGTGCCAACAGAGGAAACAGTTCCATATGGTGCTTTGTGGCTTAAAAAAAAGGTTTTTGTCACCAACATTCAATTTTAAATTAAACATAGCGTCATATAACTGTATGTAAAATGAGACATGTTCATATCAATTTGTCTTGGAGAAATACCTTCCCCTGCCAGCCTATTTAGGTTCCACAGGCTAGCAGTGATTCCCACACTTTTGGGAGAGGCTAAGCAGGTCATAGGACATAGAGCAAAAATCTAGCCAACCAACAACAGTCAGAAGGCAGTAGCTGCTCTATCTCTCTGGCAGTCAGAACTTAGGCCCCACTACCTGGTTGAAGCAGGTAGAAACCTATACAACTTCTAGAAGCTAGGAGGTGCTTAGGCACTCTAAGGTGATCTGAGCCTAGGACCCAAAGCTTCAGGGCCCAAGGGCAGGGTATTCAAAGCCCAGCCAAAGATAGAAAAATGGGCTCTACATACACTACCTCAAACCAATATTGGAAATGTAGAGCACCAGCATCTACCCTGACTAACCCAGTGAGGAGCCCAGGGTATGTAGCAAAGTCTTCAGGAGCCAAAACCAGGACACCTGCCTGTCCCAGGGAAGTTCCTTGACCACCACAGGCAAAGGCCCATGACCTATAATCACTCACCAACAAACTGCTCTCTATTGCTCTCTATGAGAAGTGAAGGACTTCAGAAGCTAACTCTCAACATCAGACACTGCATGATGGCTAAAGATTAGAGTAGAAATTTGAACAACAAAAACAGAAACAACATGGCATCTCCACATACCAGCTATCCTTAAGAAAACAACCTGGAGGACTCAAGCACAATCGAAATACAAGAAAATGACCTCAAATCCTTAGCAACGAAGATAATAATGGACTAAAGAAATAAAATCCATAAACAAATGCAGGAAGACTCAGACAAATTGGTAGAAGACATAAAAGAGGCCTATAGAGAGGCACTAGAAGGAACTCAGGAAAATTCATACAATCAGATGGATGAAATCAATAAAAATTTTCAAGATCTGAAGAGGAAAGTGTAAACAATGATAAAGACACAGACAGAAGAAAAGCGAGAGTTTAGAGAGGAAAGCAAACAACATAGATGCAAGCTTTTTTAACAGAATCCAAGAAATGGAGGAATGAATCTCTGCACTTAAAGATACAAATTTAGAACTCGAAGCAACCATCAAAGAAAATGCTGTCTGAAAAATTCCTGACACAAAACATCCAAGAAATCAATGACACCATGAAAAGATGAAACCTGAGGATAATAAGCATTGAGGAAAGAAAAGACACCTGACTCCAAGGCCCAGACAATATTTTCAACAAAATCATGGGAGAAAATTTCCCCGATTTAAAGAAGGAGTTGTTTAAACACATACAAGAGGCCTATAGAACCTCAAACAGAATAGAACAGAAAAGGAAAATCTAGCATCAAATAATAATCAAAACACAAAATATACAGAGCAAAGAAATAATATTAAAAGCAGCAAGAGAAAAGGGCCAAGTAACATATAATGGCAAACCTATCAGAATTATACCCGACTTCTCAGAAGAGACCATAAAAGCCAGAGGGCCTGGACAGAGATCCTGAAAACCTTAAGAGACCACAGATGCCAGACCAGACTACTATTCCCAGTGAAAATATCAATAACCATTGATGGAAAAAACAAGATATTCTATGACAAAAACATTAAAACTGTACCTATCCACAAATCTGGCTTTACAGAAATTACTAGAAGGAAAGCTCTACCCCAAAGGGACAAGGTACAACCTAAAATACATAGGAAATAGATAACTACACCTCTGCAGAAACACAACCACACAAACTCTACTGTAACCAACATAAAAATTAAGGGACTTAACAGTCATTGGTTATTAATATCTCTCAACATCAATGGTCTCAATTCTCCAATAAAAAACACAGACTAACTGAATGGATGCATAAACAAGATCATTCTTCTGCATTCAAGAAACACTTCTCAGCCACAAGGATAGACATTACCTCAGGGCAAAAAGCTAAAGAAAATATTCCAAGCAAATGGTCATAAGAAACAAGTTGGAGTAGCCATTTTAATATCCAATAAAATAGACTTTCAACCACAATTAATCAAAAAGAACAAGGAAGGACATTTCCTATCAAAGGTTAAGTCAACCAAGATGACATCATAATTCAACATCTATACTCCCAACACCAGCGCACCCTCATTTGTAAAAGAACTGTTAACAAAGTTTAAACCACACATTCATCCTGATACATTAATAATGTGAGACTTCAATACCCCACTTTCACTGAAGGATAAGTCATTGAAACAGAAACTAAGCCAATAAATAATGACATTAACCAATGTCATGAATCAAATGGATCTAACAGATATCTATAGAACTTTTCACCCAAACAGAAAAGATTATACTTTCTTCTCAACACTCATGGAATGTTCTCCAGAACTGATCACATAGTAGTCACAAAGCAAGCCTCAACAGATAGAAGAAGATTGAAATAATACCTTGCATCCTATCATATCACTGTGGTATAAGGCTGGACTTCAACAACAACAGAAATAAAAGAAGCCTAAGCACACATGGAAACTAAACAACTCTCTACTTAATGACATCTGGGTTAGAGAAGAAACAAAGAAATTGAGGACTTCCTGACATTCAGTTAAAATGAAGGGACAACATACCAAAATTTGTGGGACACATTGAATTTTCCTAAGAATTTATAGCACTAAGTTCCATTATAAAGACAATGGAAACATCTCCTATAAGTAACTTAACAACACTTCTGGAAGCCCCGGGGGGGGGGGTGGTGGCGAGGAGAAGAAGCAGAAACACCCAAGAGGAGTACATATCTGGAAATAATCAAGCTCAGGGCTGGAATCAATATATTAGAAACAAAGAGAACAATTCAAAGAATCAAAAAAACCAGGAGCTGGTTCTTTGAGAAAAATCAACAAGATACACAAACCTTTAGCCAAATTAACTAAAAGGCAGAGAAGCAGTATCCAAATCAACAAAATCAGAAATGAAAAGGGAGACATAAAAACAGACACTGAAGAAATACAGAGAATCATAAGATCCTACTTTAAAGGCATATATGCTACAAAATTTGAAAATCTATGGAAAATGGACTATTTTCTTGATCAATTTCACTTGCCAAAATTGAATCAAGAACAAATAAACCAACTAAATAGTTCCATTTCCTACAGAAATAGAAGCCATCATTGATAGTATCCCAATCAAATATAGCCCAGTGCCAGAGGTTACAGCACAGAATTCTACCAGACCTTCAAAGAAGAGTTAACACCAATGTTGTTCAAGCTATTCCAAAAGATTGAAATGGATGAAACAATACCAAATTCGTTCTATGAGGCCACAGTCACAAAGACCCAACAAAGAAAGAATTTCATACCAATTTCTCTTATGAACATTGGTACAAAAACACTCAATAAAATACTTACAAAACAAACACAAGAACACATCACCGATATTATTCACCATGACCAGGTAGGCTTCATTCCAGGCATGCAGGGATTGTTTAATATACAGAAATCCATGAATGTAATTCACCATGTAAACAAACTGAAAGAAAATAACACATGATCATCTCCTTAGAGCATTTGATAACATCCAATACCCATTCATGTTTAAAGTTCTGGAGAGATCAGGGATACAAGGCACATACCTCAACCTAATAAAGGCTATATACAGCAAGCCAATAGCCAAATCAAATTAAATGGAGAGATACTCAAGGAAATTCCTCTAACATCAAGGATAAGACAAGGCTTCCCACTTTCTCCATATCTCTTCAATATAGTACTTGATGTTCTAACCAGATAATAAGACAACAAAATGTTGATCATGGGGATCCAAATGGGAAAGGAATAAGTCACATTATCCCTATTTGCAGATGATATGATAGTGTACATAAGTGACCCCAAAATTCCACCAGAGAAATTCTACAGTTCTTAATACCTTCAGCACAGTGGTTGGATACAAAATTAACTCAAAAAGTCAGTACCCTTCCCAAATACAAATGACAATTGTGCAGAGGAAAAAATTAGGGAAAGTACACCCTTCTCAATAGCCGCAAACAAAACAAAATATCTAGGAGTAACTCTAACAAGCAAGTGAAGTACTTGTATTAAAAAATGTCAAATCTCTGAAGAAAGAGATTGAAAATGACATCAGAAGATGAAAGATTTCCCTTGTACTTGGATCAGGAGAATTAACATAGTAAAAATGGCCATGTTTCCCAAAGCAATTTACAGATTCAATGCAATCCCTATCAAAATGCCTACACAATTTTTTAACAACCTTGATAGATCAATTCTGATCTTCATATGAAAAAACAAAATCCACAGACTAGCTAATACAATTCTGTACAATAAAATATCCTCTGGAGGAATCTCTATATCTGATCTCAAGCCCAGGCCTTAATGTCAACAATCAATAAATGGGACCTCATGAGGCTGAGAAGCTTCTGTAAGGCAGAAGACACTCTCAACACAACAAAGAGACAGAGAAAAATCTTCACCAACCCTACATCTGACAAAGGTCTGATATACAGAATATCTAGAGAACTCAAGTAATTAAACACCACCAAACCCAATAACCCAATTAAGAAATGGGGCTCAGAACTAAACAGAATTCTCAAGAAAGGAATATCAAATGGCTGAGAAACACTTAAAGAAATGCTCAGTGTCTTCAGTTATCAGAGAAATGCAAATCAAAATGACTCTAAGATTCTATCTCATACTAATCAGAATGGCTAAGATCAAAAATTCAAGTGAGAGCACATGCTGGCAAGGATGTGAAGAAAGGGAAACATTCCCTCATTGCTGGTGGGAATGCAAACTTGTACACCACTTTGGAAACCTATCTGGCACTATTGCAGAAAACTGGAAACTGGACTTGCTCAAGACCCAGCTATTCCACTCCTTGGAATATACCCAGAAGATGCACCACCACACAACAAGAATATTTGCTCTACCATGTTCATAGCAGCCTGTTCACAATAGCCAGAACCTGGAAACAACCTAATGTACCTCAGTCGAAGAATAGATAAAGAAACTGTGGTACACTAGGCAATACTACTCAGCTATTAAAAACAAGGAAATCCTGAAATTAGTTGACAAATGAATGGAACTAGAAATGATCCTACTGAATGAGTTAACCCAGAAGCAGAAAGACTCACATAGTAGATACTCACTTGTAATTGGACATTAGCCCAAGATTCATGTACCATGAAAGTGTTCACTTAACAGGAGATTGTGATAGATGTGAGAACATCCTAATGGGACTCTAGGTGGGAGAAGTATGGTAGGATGAGGAAATAGAATGATCCAGAGTGTCCTAGAAACCTACAACGAGAACATCAGGATAGGCAGAACCGGGGTCAGGATTTCTGCTCAAACTACTGCACCAACCAAGGATAATACATGCAGTAAACATCAAACCCCTACTAGGATCTAGCCAATGGACAAGACATTCTCCACAGTTGTGTGGAGAGCAGGTACTGACTCTGCCACGATTTCTGGTGGCCCATATTTGACCACTTCCCCTTGGTGGGGAGACCTGGTGGCATTCAGAGAAAGAATAAGCAGTCTACCAAGATGAGACTTGATAGCCTATGATCATATAGTGGGGGAGGAAGTCCTCCCTGGTCACCGACCTAGAGGAGGGGAATAGGGTGAAAGTGGGATGGAGGCTACAAGGGTTGGTATAACAATTGAGATTAGTCTGAATAAATTAACTATAGAGCAAAAATAAATTTCAGAATAACACCTCATATTATTGCTATTCAAATATGTTAGAAAAGTCAATTAGATATATACTTTATTATTATTATTATTATTATTATTATTATTATTATTATTATTATTATTATTATTTCTATATTTTCAACATTATTTTCTGAGATTTCAAATGGTGGCTCTTAGATAATCTTTATAATTTTTGCCATAGTGGTGATTCATACTCTATTGCTATGTAAATCTCCTTTAATTACATTTTAAATGTATGGCAAAGCAATAGATCAAAGCCACAATAAGGCACTGACATAGTCCTCTACTTCTGAGTGTGTAAAGCCTACATCAATGAAAGATGTTCCCATTGTAATAATAGTCTTGGATTCCATCAATTTCTTCACCTTATTTCTCAGAGCTTCTCTTTCAAAGAAAGGCACAGAATTCTCAGTTCATCATTACTCCTGTTTTCATGTTAGAAAACTACATTTGATCTTCCAGGATCCATTTACAAAATGCAGCATATTTTGGTTGAAAAATCAAGTACTTATCTTGTGAATGATTAAAAGGTCCATTTAAAATGCGATAATGTGTTGGCGTTTTGATAGGCATTGCAGTGATTCTGTGTTGCTTTTGCTAAGATGGCCGTATTGATCATGTTGATCCTATTGATTATGAGCATGAAGCATCTTTCCATTTTCTGATATCTTCGTCAATTGATGTTCTGCTCGTCGAGTTGTCTCCTGTGCCAATGAGTTTAAGAATCTCCTCAACTTTTACTTCTAACAGATGAAGACTATCTTGTTTTAGGTTGAGGTCTTTAATCCACATGGACTTTCATTTTGTGCACCATGATAAATATGGATCTATTTGAAATTTTCTACATACAGACATCCAGTTAAACCAGCACCATTCATTGAGGATATTGTTTGTTTTCCATTGTATGGTTTTGGCTTCAACAAACCTATGTCTCGCAGAAGGCTAATATCCAAAATATAAAGAACTCTATACATTAAACACAAACAAAGCAAATAATCAAGAAATCTTGAAATTTGCAGGCAAATGGATGGAACTAGAAAAGATCATTTTGAGTGAGGTAACTTAGACCCAGAAAGACATGCATGGTATAAGTGGAACTAGCCATAGAATACAGGATAAACGTATGAACACTCACAGACCTAAAGAACCCAAATAGCAAGGAAGACCCTAGGAAAGGTGATTATTTCTCATTAAGAAGGGCAAATAGAGTAGACAAAGAGAGTGGTGGAAAAGAGGGAACAGGAACCTACCATAGAAGTCCTCTGAAAAACTACACCCAACAACAAGTTGAAGCAGATGCTGAGGATCACAGCGACACTTTGTGGCAGAACACAGAGAAGCATAGGTTTATATTATGCCAGTTAGTTACAGAAGCCATAGTGGCTAGGAAGTTCAATGGCAGGAGTTTGAAGTAGCTGGTCACATCACAGCACAGTTAGCAAGGACAAAGTATGACTGCTATTGTTCCACTCTCTTTATCCTTTTAACTCAGTGCATCAGCCTATGAAATGGTGCTGTCCACATCCAGGGTATTTGACTTCATTTAGGACAATGGAGAAACTGTCATGAGATCTTGTTTATTGATAATTAATATAAATAATCAAACATATCATAATCGGCATGTATGTATATACCAGGTTAAGCACTTTCAACAATTGATAACATTTATCAATAATCTCATAATATAGATATTGTCCGAATTCTCCTATTCATAAAATTTATTTTTTTGTTGTTTTTAACAAACTTTTATTTTTTTTAATTTTTTATTAATTTATTCTTGTTACATCTCAATGGTTATCCCATCCATTGTGTCCTCCCATTCTTCCCTCCCTCCCATTTTCCCCTTAAAACAAGATTGAGCACACAAAAATACAAGAGTGCCAACAGAAAGATATATAGAAAGCCTAGTCCTTTGCATGTTCACACTTACCTGTTTAAGGGACACACTGGTCCTTCTTAAAGTCATAGACATAAAATATATTACTTGCAGACAGCCTATTTAGGATGATTCCACTAATATATGCAACACCAACGAAGAGTATCTTATGTGACATTGACATAACAGGATATGCATTATAGGATGTGGCATAATCAGTAGGGTTAATTACATCATATACCACAAATGTGCTATCACATTTTAGAGCCTATCTTAAAAACCATTTTATGATGATTTAGTTCTCTCTAGGTTTATTAACTTGAAGAAGTCTTTAACTGCTTAGTAATAGTATGACATTGGGTATGGCACATAATTTAAGTTTATGGATTAATTTACTTTCAGGTTTTTAGGAAAATTAAATACTTGTAATTTATTATATAAACATTTAGAGGTCCAAATCAAAACTTAGATAACCAGAATTATTGTTCAGCTTATTTATATTAATATGTAGCATGTAGCTAATTAGAAACATTTAGCAAGTATAACATTCTAAAAGTTCTATAATAAGTAAGATAGGATAATTATTATTTTATTTATTTAAAAGATACAGTGTTTAAGAAAGTGAATATAGCTTAAAACCTCAAAATTTTATTTTTAGGGTATGTAAAAATAACAAACAATGAAGGAAAAGCAAACATAATATGAATTCTTCTTTCACCTTTGTAGATATCATAAAGGTATAATGAGTCATAATTAATTTCTACCTAAATGATTAATTTCAGTAAAAACTTAGCTAATCAAAAAATAAAATTAAGAATCTACAAAAATTGGAGAGTTTCATGATTCTAAATATTTTTGGTTAAAAAAATTAATAAGACCACTAGTTAAAACACTCGACTCTAGGCAGTCAGTCTTACAAGTTCCATGCTTGAGAGCAGACATAGACATACTGAGGAAATATGATAATGTAAATTGAGGTAATAATTTGTCATTTTCTATTTCTCATCTATCTTTAATAAATGCATCATTTAAATCTTGTCATCCATGTCCACTACTTGCCAGGACTCATTAGGTAATAATGTCCTGTTAGAAAAAATCATTATTTTGTTCCATAAAGTCAACATTTCAATACAGAGTCCAGTAAGCATAAAGAATATTGGGTGTAAAAATAAATGCATAAAACTAAAATTTGGTTTTTATAATGGGTATATATCTTATAGAGTCAGGTGTGATGAGGGAAATAAATATCTGTATTTTCCAGAATTTGTAGAAAGCCTGGGGATATGGTCAGAGAACATGTAAATGGTGTATGCTCCGTTGTAGTGCTAGAGCCATTTCTTCCTGAGCTGAGATTAACATATGGAGCATCTCTGAGGTCTATGAACATGGAGACATGACAGTTTGACATTCCTCTGTGGACATTAATTTAATTTACAAAAATCTCCAGGCAGAAGTACAGAATATTCTGAATTTATCCTGAAATACTTGCTTGTTTCTTGCTAGTCAGTTTTAAGGTTAAACTAGATGTAAAATACCTTAAATCCAATCCAGCCAGAAAAATGATCTGATTGTAAAATTTGTCATATTGGAGATTTTTAACATATACATTTATATTATTATACATAAATACAATAAACAACCAACAGCAATAAGAGCCCCAAAGAAATCAGGAATAATATAAAAGTGACATTCATAGTGCTTCGGCTATTTATATTCGGCAATTTTGACGAAAACATCTTTCCTATCTTGGTGCATCTAAAATTCTGAATGGAAATCAATATCTGTCATATCTCATCATTATCAAATTAAAGCCTCTATCTTGACCTAAAAACATCTTAATTCCTAAACTAACAAGCTTAATTGTAAAACTAACCTATCTGGTCTTCAACCACATCTTTGGCTTGACAAGAATAAAATTAATTACCTGAATAGACAGGAAGGACAGCTTAGCTTGAGTAACCATTTTTCCTGATTTTATTTGGGCCCCTACAAAGGCTGATTCACTGATGCTCATCATCTTCTTTGAGGTAGGTTGGGTGTTGCCAGGGGTTTACCTGTCTTATTGTCAAAGAATCGTTTAAATGCCATATTCTGTAGGTCTCTGAGGGTTTTGAAGATCTTATGTAACAATTTTACCTTATCTCTCCTTAGAATCATATCTATATGTTAAACCTAGGATGTATATTCCTGTGATAAAATTAGCCTGGTAGTAGAAATGACTATGATTTGATCAACTAACAATTAACTTGTATTACTTAATTATTTCTAAGCAGCTTGCAATAGACTTTCAAAGTTTTGGAAGTAAACCTTGTATTATGATTGAGTTGTATTGGTACAATTATTCGTATTAGAGTAGAATATATATAATGTATGTGAAGAATAGACTTAAATTTGAATTCTATACCAACGTATCAAAATTAAACTTTAAAAAAATCAATATACAAAATTATATAACATAGAAGTGAAACAACCTTGCTGAGGTCAGATGTTAGGGGGAAGAGCTTCCCTTTCTGAGGACTAGCAGAGGGACAGAGAATGAGTGAGTGAGTGAGTGAGTGAGGGAGGGAGGGAGGGAGGGAGGGAGGATGAGGATGCAATGAGCAGGAGAAGAATTCAAACTTCAGGTTAGCAGGTAGTTTATATTGCTAACATGACTACGTGGGAATAGTTCTGAGACTGCCTGAGACATGCATGTCTATGCGTAGACAATGTTTCTTGTTGGTTACAGTGACCCCGTGATTTATTATTATATAACATTCTTCATATGGTATAAATGAAGATTTATAGATGTCTTTCCTCTTCACATACAAAGAGCACAGAATCAGAATTAATTGTACTGTCCATTACACACACACCTCATACTTTATAATGTTAGGAGTATATAATACTTTTGAAAAGGTATATGTTTTCATAACAAAAGAACCAGACACCAATGCTGAATCAAACCTGACAGGATTCATTCCTCTCATCATGCTGGACACTGATATCCTTCATCCTTCAGATTCTAGCATCCAGTGCTTCAGTTGCTGTTATCCCTCAGAACAGGACAGCCCCCGGGACAGATTTGAAGAAAGCTTCTGACTCCTCTTGTTTCAGCATTTCAAATTGTCCCAACCAGGACTTTAATTAAGCCTGAAATTACTCAACATTTAGAAACTAGAAAACAAATGCTCATCCTAGCTTGATTAACCATTTTTCCCGATTTTACTTGGGCCCCTACAAAGGCGGATTCATCCCAAATCAGCCAGAATAAACCTTAAGAGATTGATGCCCTGTTTCACTTAAGGATAGTTGGGTAAGTTTTTTATTACTTTCCTGGGCTACAGATGTTTATTTTCGTTAGAAGTTGGTTAGAAATTATTATTGGTCTTATTCAGAGAGAAAACTAGGTTGGACTCAGGGGTACCGCTCTTTACTTATCTTTCTTAGATTTTAAGATAGGAGTTGAAAAGAAAGAAGGCAGAATATAGAAATATATAAGGGTGATAGGACAAAAATAGAATTTTGAATCTACTACTCAACTAAATGCCTTAATTGATACTCACAAGGTTATTTTTAATTTGTATTTGGTTTTTTAAATTTATTTTTATTTTTATTTTTTTATTAATTTATTCATATTACATCTCGATTGTTAGCCCTTCCCCTATTTCCTCCCATTCTTCCCTCCCTCCCACTTTCCCCCTTCTCCCCTCCCCTATGTCTGTGATTGAGGGAGACCTCCTCCCCCTATATATGCTCTTAGAATATCGAGTCTCTTCTTGGTAACTTGCTATCCTTCCTCTGAGTGCAGCCAGGCCTTCCCATCCAGGGGACATGGTCAGATAAGGGGCACCAGAGTTCGCGTGAGAGTCAGATCTCATTCTCCACTCAACGGTGGAGAATATCATGTTCGTAGTCTAGTCTTGGTAGGGGTTCGAAGTTTACTGCCTATATTCTCCTTTGCTGGTGCCTTAGTTTGTGGAGGACCCCAGGACCCAGATCTGCCTGTCATAAAGTTCTTCTTGTAGGTTTCCAGGACCCTGTGGATCCTACTAATTCCCTATTCTTCCATGCTACTCTCGCCTAAAGTCTCAATAGGATGTCCTCTCCTCTGACCCACTTTCTTGCTATTAAAGTTTTTCATGGTACGTATCCCTAGGACTAGTGTTTTGATATAAGTGAGTATATACCGTTTGTCTCTTTTTGCTTCTGGGTGAACTCACTCATTATGATAATTTCTAGATCAATCCATTTGTCCACAAATTTTGGGAGTTCCTTGTTTTTAATAGCTGAGTAGCATTCCATAGTGTAAATATACCACAGTTTCTTAGTCCATTCTTCTACTGAGGGACACTTAGGCTGTTTCCATGTTCTGGCTATTATGTATAAAGCAGCTATGAACATGATTGAGCATATGTCCCTGTTATGTGGTAGGGCATTTTCTGGGTATATTCCAAGGAGTGAGATAGCTGGGTCTTGAGGAATCCCTATTCCCATTTTTCTGAGAAAGTGCCAGATAGCTTTCCAAAGTGGTTGTACTAGTTTGCATTCCCACCAGCAATGAAGGAGCATTCCTCTCTCTCCACATCCTCAGCTATGTGGTGTCATTTGAGTTTTTGATCTTAGCCATTCTGATGGGTGTAAGATGGAATCTCAGTGTCATTTTGATTTGCATTTCTCTGATGACTAACAAGGATGAACATTTCTTTAAGTGTTTCTCGGCCATTTGATATTCCTCTGTTGAGAATTCTCTATTAAGTTCCAAGCCCTATTTTGCAACTGGTTGTTTGGTTTTGTGGTGTTTAATTTCTTGAGTTCTTTATATATTTTGGATATTAAACCTTTGTCAGATGAAAGGTTGGTGAAGATCTTTTCCCAGTCTGTAGGCTGTTGCTTAGTTCTACTGACAGTGTCTCCTGCCTTACAGAAGCTTCTCAGCCTCATGAGGTCCCATTTATTAATTGTTGACATTAAGGCCTGGGCTGTTGGTGTACTGTTCATGAAGTTGTTTCCTGTGCCTATGTGTTCCAGGCTCTTCCCCACTTTTTCCTCTAACTGAATTAATGTCTCTGGTTTTAAGTTGAGATCTTTAATCTACTTGGACTTGAGTTTTGTGCATGGTGACAAATAAGGGTCTAATTGCATTTTTGTACATGTAGACATCCAGTTAGACCAGCATCATTTGTTGAAGATGCTATCATTTTTCCATTGAATAGATTTGGCTTCTTTGTCAAAAATCAAGTGAGCAAATGTGTGTGGCTTCATCTCTGGGTTCAATTAGATTCCATTGATCCACCAGCCTATTGCTTTGCCAGTACCATGCTGTTTTAATTACATATTTGGTTTTTTTATGGCCATTTAAAGTTGCAGAAGAAAGGCTTATATAAATTGATGGTGATTATGCACAACTTTACAGTATTCTCTGATTCTCAGCTACACACAAGCCTGGACTGTATGCCTACATTGGCTGTTGATCATGTTCAGTAAAGTATTATTTTTTTATAACACTTATATTAGCAGGACCACCAAATCATACTTTATTACTATAGTCACCAACTCTGGAGTGGAAGTTAAGAAGATCTTCTGAAAGGCAGCTTTGCTTACCACTGCATCACCAATGCCACAGCACATGTATTTTATTTTACTCATGTTTAATAATATAAATGCTTATGTCGAAAAAGAAACATAAAAATATTAAAAAAAAAAAAAAAGAATACGTTCTGATTTCTGAAACCCCTATCAGTGATTAGCAACAGGAGTCTGGGAGGACCTTTCTTCCTAGTTCATATAAACAATATGAAATCAGGTACTGATTTATAAAATGATCATTTACAAAGATGGAAAGCTCATAGTAGGATGTCTATGGCTTCATTTTTCTACAAGTCAATGATTTATGATATGAAGCTTCATTAATACTAATTGCTAGTACAATAAATTCAGTATTAAAGATAGAAAAGCTGTTATATTCTAAATTCTACTATAATCTAGAGGTATTGTATTTTTTTATATAATATATTATATATCATATATAATATAGAAATAAAATAATCTAAATGTCATACCAAACTCTCATAAGATTTTTACAAACTTATTGGGTGCTAAATTATCTTAAGTCAGATTAGCATTATATCTTGCTATGATTTTAATAATATTTTCATGAAGTACTTTAAAGAATTTCTTAATAATTATTCATCTAGAGTATGTTTGAGTTATCATTTTATACAACATTATTTTTGAGGCTTAAATATATATTTCCTATAGTTTATTTTTTTATTCACAGTGCTTGACTGTAACAGCTGCACTGTGGCACTCAATTTTACTCATTCACTTATTAATGAACTACTCTTGTACTTGGGAAGGTATTTTTAGAAATATGTTCCCTGAAAATGATCTCTCATCTATAATTTCTGCCATAAGGCAGCTAAAATTCCTCTCGAGTAAGATAGATGTTCAAATTTAGTATTTTAATGAGAAGTTTAAATTTGCTTTCAAGAATGCTTCACTTAGTCCAGGTTATCTTGAATGTGTATAAATATGAGTGTTAAGTCTTAAGTGGGGAGCTACTAGTTAGCTGATTAAAGTGTAAAGATGAGGGCAGGCAGATTGAGCTCA